>NC_050068.2:161974557-162232451 GCF_009764565.3 Dermochelys coriacea
AGACCAGGGATGGGCAAACTTTTTGGCCGAGCGCCACATCGGGGTTGTGAAATGGAATGGCGGGCCGGGTAGGGAAGGCTGTGCCTCCACAAACAGCCTGGCCCCTGCCCTCTATCCGCCCCCCTCCCACTTAGAATCCTTGACCCATCCAACCTCCCCTGCTCCTTGTTCCCTGACTGCCCCCTCCCAGCACCCCACCCCCTATCCAACCCCCGCTTCTCCCTGTCCCCTGACTGCCCTGACCCCTATCCACACACCCACCCCCTGAAGGCCCCCCCACCCATCCAACCCCCCGCTCCACTCCTTATCCCCTGACTGCCCCCTCCCGGGACCCCTGTCCCTAACTGCCCTCACAGGACCCCACCCCCTATCCAACCCCCCTTGCTCCCTGGTCCCCCCCTTCCCGGGACCCCCTAATCCCCCCGGGACCCACCCCATCTAACCTCCCCCTGCTCCCTGACTCCTCCCCCCCACCCGAACCTCTGCCCCATCCAACCACACCCTGACTACCCCCGGGACATCCTGCCCTTTATCCAACCCCCACTCGCCCCCCCCCCTTACCATGCCACTCAGAGCGGCAGGACATGCTTATTGGAAAGCCGGGGAGGTGGGTAGGTGCAAGCTGTTCTGCTGCTGCGGGGGAGGGAGAGACAGTGGGGGAGGGACTGGGGGCTAGCCTCCCCAGGCTGGGAGCTCAGGGGCCAGGCAGGACAGTCTGGCTGGTCGTAGTTTGCCCACCTCTGCTTTAGACTCTCAATCTATCTTGCCACCTAGGCAAGCTGGACTTAATTATAAATGGTCATTTACACTGAAAATCACTAAATCATAGAATATCATGATTGGAAGAGACCTCAGGAGGTCATCTAGTCCAACCCCCCTGCTCAAAACAGAGCCAATCCCCAATTTTTGCCCCAGATCCCAAATGGCCCCCTCAAGGATTGAACTCACAATGATGGGTTTAGCAGGCCAATGCTCAAACCACTGAGCTCTTCCCCCCCCCCCCCCCATATTTAGGTTGCTTCCAGTCCCAAGAGACCAGTCACTTACCCCAGCTCAATTGGCACCCTAAATCTTACATTAAAGACAATGCCTGTAGCCAATCCTGTAATGAACTATTTAAAGGTATATTAACTTGGAAAAAGAAATGTGTGTTATATATAGGTTAATGCAAGCAAACATATACACAAAAATGAGTTTCAATCTATATCCTAAAAACGTCAGAATTGTAGCAATCTGTCAATTCAAAAAGTCTTTCTAGGGAGACCCAGGAGTAACTCCCAGGGATCTCTGCCTCAGCTGCTCCACTGTAGTGCTTTGATGAAGATGCTGTACATCAATGGGAGAGAGCCCTCCCATTGGCATAATTACTCCATCTCCATGAGAGGCCATAGTTATCTCGGTGGGAGAAGATCTCCTGCTGATATAGCGCTACCTGTACCAAAGGTGGGGGTGTGTTAAGGTTGGTATATAACTACATCGCTCAGGGTGAGAGTTTTTCACACCTATGAGCAACGTGGTTGTACTGAAATAAGTGTGCAGGCTAGACCTGGCCTTAGTTTAGTGTCTTTTGCCCTTTGAGAGTTCGGACAGATTTTTCTTGTGATCCTGTTTTATCTTTTACATTTGGCCTTCCAGTCTAGGAGATGAGCTCTCTTGCATGTAGCATTTCCAAGGCATGATAGGGCCAATCACCAATCCTTTAAAAAAAAAAAAAAAAAAAAAAAAGCCAGGAGTATTTGTGGCACCTTAGAGACTAACAAATTTATTTGAGCATAAGCTTTTGTGGGCTATAGCCCACTTCATTGGATGCATAGAATGGAAAGTATAGTAAGAAGATATATAAACATACATACAGAGAACATGAAAAGGTGGAGTAAGGGGCTAATTTGATGTTTCTTAATGGCCCATTTAATCTTGATTGGCCTCCTTAATAGGTGCAGGGGACAATTCCCATGCCTGGATTCACATGTTCAGAGCAAACATTTTCAAAGTTATAAAGTAAAATTTACATTTTTCCTTATAGCATGGCATACAGGCATTACAAGTGAGATTAATGCATGCAGCTACTTACAAGCATTTCATAGTCTAAACAATAAATATATTCTAAGACTAATGCCAATTTTGAACAAAACTAACATACAGGTGAGTTGGTTTGATTTCCAGCTATGAGTTTGTCAGTGCTTAGCTAACACCTGCAGCCTTGGCCAGAGCTGGCACTTGGTTTACCAGCATCACAATCAGCTTCATGGATTTGTTAATTTTTAAACCTTTTTGTTCTGTCACTGTGTCTATCCTTTTGTCTTGATGTCTAGGCTCTGTAATCGGAGGATGGCCACTCTATCAAGGGAGGCTATGTATTGTAGATTGCCCTCCAGATATGAGGTTGGGGACAGTCTTCCACCATATGAGGAGTTGTCTGCAGTGCTTGGAGGAAACCAGCACAGCGTGGTGCATAGTTGTGGCAATTCTGGTCGATGGACTCCTGACTTTACTTAATGAGTTAGACTCTTTCTCACTAATGCCTCCAGTCTGTAAGGATACATCTTTCAGCTCCGTAGCAATGCTAATCGTTCATGTGTGGAAATGGGCCAGTAGCCCTCTTGTCCAAGAGCGTGTGAGCTGTTGTAACGAAGGAGTGTTGAGCCATCAGGTGGGGCGTTGCATCCCGGACCAAAGGAGTAGAATTCTTCCCTTAAATACAAGCAGACCTTTGAATTGGTACTGGAAGCAATAATGGAATGGCTGTAGCACTGAGATATGAAACAAGATGTGTCATGTTGTTTGAGAGGACAGTGAATAACCTTAGATTTGCAGGTAATCCTGAACTCATAGCATTGACCAAGGAGAATTTAAGAGAATAACTGATGAGGGAGATTGGGAAAACGGAATGTTTGACCCACATGAGTAGCGTCAATTTAATCAACTACTCATATGCTTAAGTGTCTACAGGACTGGATCGAAGACTTTTCTTTGTAATGATGCTATTTGAGGTGTTGGCTTTCAGATGAGATGTAGAACAGAAGTCCTCATCATTAAATAGCTTTTTGTTGGAGAAGAATGTCCTCGCCAATTTTAGTATGGGCAATTAAATTCTGCCTACTGGAAGCCGCCTTTTTAATTAGCTAAGGTATAAGTTTTGAAGAGTGTGGCTGGTATTATTGTGGCTGCATTGTTGTGGTCGGTGATGTATACCTTATACATATGCAGCTTGCAATTCAGCGAAGCGCTTTGAGGCTTTAAAAGCCAGCCATTCATAAATGTCTATTCAAGAACTATTCTGGTGTCTTCAATTGAAAACATAATCTACATAAATCAAGTGTATATTATACTTAGCACAGATTCCCAATGAGTCATTATGAAGTCAGTAGAACATGTAGTGTATTACTTTCTTTTAGCCATCAGTCCTAAGTAAAACAAACACACACACAAAGACGAAAAAAAAACCCAGTTCCTGGAAGCAAGTTTTATTGGAGGTCCAGGCCAAAGGGAAATCTTAGAAAAAAGGATCTCCTTGCTTGCAATAAAAAAAAGTAGCTATTGAAGACCCTGATAATGCTAAGAGTTCCATTAAAAATAGTGTGTGTTTCAGTTCAGGCTTGCATAAACAGACAAGTTTTATAACTGCAGGTATTAGTTTTTGGCACTTTAAAGAAACTTTATTAGATGAAAGCTCTTGATTTTTTTGTCATTATCTAACAAATGCTTTGCACAAGTATTTCAACTTGCCTTTATTTCAATAATTATACTTCTATGTAATACTGTTTGCGGCCTGAGTTCTTTATCTGTGCAACAAATGCAGAAAGGTGTCTATCCTTAGAATAAATGTTTCAAACTCTAGAAATGATAGCTCTTAAAATTTGTTAAATCTAAGTCAACTGAAAAGGTGATATAGAAGTCACTTCATAGACATTAAACTATGGTGAATTAATAAATATGACAAATTGTTAATATAATGTAGATCACAAGTATGCCATTGAAGTTTCAGAATGTAAGATGATTTGAGGTTTTCCTTTACCTTTTCCACAAGTTGAACCTTAGTCTTTCTTCCTTCTCACTCCCCTGAACCTACATATCCACCAAAAATTAAGACATAGAAGGAGAAAGTAGGCTGGAACTAATTTAATGGCTGAGTGACCTCACAGTAGAGAAACAGCCGGAGCCTAATAGAGGTCTTTGTCTACATTTCCACCCTTGCTGGTAACGTGCCAGTCAAAAGTCAAGCAAAAGAAACAGGTGGAAACTATTAGACCTGTCATAAAGTTTGAAAAATTGATTCTGGAGCTTAAGTGAATAGATTGAACTTGACAGTGTTGTCCTAAAGATTCTAAGGGAAAAATCTGTAGTTTAATTTGAAATCCCTTGATTATTCATTAGCTCTCCAGATGGCTTGTATTGATGTTTTACATATATTAATATGCACACTGTATTATCGTTGGCATAAATTTAAATGTACTATAGTAACACACACAAAGTGTGCATACACTTTTAAGTACCTTAAATTGAAGGGTATTGGACTAATTGTAAAATAAAGATTTGTTTAGATGTTTAGACTAATCAGTAATGCTTTTATGATTTTACATTAGATGTTACTGTTACTTACTCCTTTGAAAATATTATTTAATTTTTTTTACTATTTTTTCATTATTTATTAAATTAAAATTTATAATGATCATCAGTACTTCAATTGAAGTCTCATTCCAGAGTTTTTGTCTGTCAGTCAAGAAGATCCATCACCAAGTCACCCGAACAGGTTATCCTTTTCAGTACCAGGCACCACTAGCATGTATGGGATTGTATGATTTAGCATGGGTTCATTATTTGTAAGGATGCAGCTGGAATAGTGACACAAGTAAGGTACTGTAGGGACATATTTGTCAGGCCCAGGGGCACTCAAGATATGATGAACAAAAATGTCTAGCACACTTTTATTGACTGGAGTAGTTCGGTCAAAAAATGTTAGAATATTAATTAGGCATATATGGTGAACTTGTAGTTTTATTCTTTAAAATGTTATAGTTGCTATCAGTAATGTTTTATGTTGTAGAAGGGTTGGTTTTCATGTGTATAAGTGCAACATATGATCTATATTAAATGCCTAAAGATCTGTGTGTGTGTATCTATATCACTAATAAAAATGCTATTGTAGGACATACTCCACTCATATAATGGCAAGAATGAGCTTAAAACACTCAGTATGGTGCAGTAGCTGTGGACAGGACACATGACTTTATTCACACAGCAGGATATAGTGAATTTTAGTGTAGGAGCAGAGAGCATTAAATTATTCTCGTATACCTGGTAAATAGGGATATTTAATTAAAATGACAAGTCAAAATAAACAGTGCTCAATGGTTTAAAAAGCCCTGGGGGAAAAAATCCTCTGCATTGCTGGGATCTCATTTGAGTTTTTCTTTAATGCCCTTTTAGGTTCATATAGCATGAAGTTCACCAAATTGTGACTTCACTTGTGCTTCTGATTTTGAGAGGTGATTAGGACTTGAAATTAATTTTAAAACTCTGTTGCAGTTATTTTATTTAAAGAGAATCAAAAACGAAAGGTGTATACAATTGTGTTGCTGACACTTCTGGGAAACTGATAGTGAAATGAAACTGAAGCAGCAGTTTAAAAGAGATAATTTTTAGGTTGGAGAGAAATAGTGATCTACAAATACATGGAGACCCCTTTCTGTCTGCTCTCTATCATGCCTTTAGCCTCACCTCCTTTGTCCTGTCCTAAAACATAGTTATTCCCAAAAGCCTATAACTATTGCCTTCCCTGCATAGATAACTGAAAACTTGAAAAGAAGGTAAAACAAATTGTGGAACTAAGATGGCCTATGCAAGACTATGCCATACAAGTGCACTGTTTTTGTCACATCCTGTCCCTTGTGCTTACCTGTTTAAGGCACAATCTTGCAGACATTTGCAGTAGCTCTCCCTACAGTTCTATCTACATAAGCAAAAAAGTGTGTCTTTCAATAGTCATCTTAACATGACTAAAAACCTCCTTTAACACTTATGTAGACATAGTTTGCTATAAGAAAAGGAGTACTTGTGGCACCTTAGAGACTAACAAATTTATTTATTTTAATAAATCGTTTCATCCGATGAAGTGAGCTGTAGCTCACAAAAGCTTATGCTCAAATAAATTTGTTAGTCTCTAAGGTGCCACAAGTACTCCTTTTCTTTTTGTGAATACAGACTAACACAGCTGTTACTCTGAAACTTGTCATAGTTTGCTATGTTTTAGATCATTAGAGCTGTCATGTTGTAGCCTAAACTCAGCTGGGATTTAAAAAGCACCTTTGTCTATGAAGATAAGGCATTACATAAATAGTTCCACTGATCTTCGACCTTCCCCTCCCTTTTCCCCCATAGACATCTTGCAGGACCTAGGCCCTTAAACTGTAAACTCCACAAACCCAACTTTGTCTTCTACCCTGTCTGTAGAGTGCCTAGCTCTTTGATAGTGATAACTGTCATGAAGGTGACAGTTAAAGTGTAGGGTTCTTGTTTAGGGGACAGATAAGGCTAGTTAACTGACTTTTTTTTTTTTTAAATTACATGAGACAGATTCCTTTAGTCAAATTTAAATCTCTTAGATTACCAGTACATACACTGAACTGAATCTACAGCATCTGTTCTAGAATTCTAGTTAGTACTAAAGTATACCCAAACTCTTTCTCATTCCTGCTTGTAACTGTGGTCTTCCACGGTTACATGATTCTGCATGATAAAGGACTCAGTCACTTTGCAGTTCCAAGCTCTGCATTTTTTATGCATTGCACAGAGTTATTCATCCTTTTCACAGAGTATTGTCTTTTCTCCCCCTCCATAAATGTTCAAGTTAGTGAGCCGGAAAATGATGTCATGGCTGGCAAAAGGGATAACTTTTACTTTATCTATACCGAAAATGTGCATTTTTACTGGATATTGCCCCTAAACCTCCAGTTTATTCTTAGTATTCTCTTTAGAGTTCTTAATAAAATGTTCAGTGAAGTGCAACTAGAGGAAAATCTGATATATGCAAAATAATAATGGAAAGAGGGAAAAAGGTTCCTGGATAATTGCTGGCCCATGGTTATATTTTAGAGTTACAGGGCAAGGTCACCATGTAAGAAAGAAATGTGTGTAAACAGAATGGACACTGCAGTTGAATGTCTAGAGGTACATCATTTTTAAAACTACTGATTACTAAAACCCTAGCAAGTTTTAATATTCTTGAATGTACTCTACAAATAATTTAACTGGCATGTAGGGTATGATTGTATAACTTGATTATTGAGACAAGAATCCAACTGAAGTTGGTCCAATAAAAGACACTACTTCCCCATCTTGTCTCTCCTAATACCCTGGGACCAACAAGGCTACAGCTTCACTGCAAATAACCTGATTATTGTAAAACACTAGAATTACATATTTATTGGAGGTGGTAGAAAGCACCTTTTTGAAGATTTTTAAACCACCAATGCACATCCAGCCATCTTCCTCGTTGTTCGGGTCATTATCCTTTTACTTCAGTTTTATAGTTTTACATGCAAGGCTTGTATTTTTTTTATTTGCAGGTCTTTTCTCTCAGAAAAATGTGTGTTTTCTCCTGTTTAATATTTCCCTGTCCTGGATTCAGGACAGCTGCTTCCATGTTCTCGCTCCAGAAGGATTTTCTAATTTTGCACCCACTTTGGGTGATGCATATTAGATCAGGGAACAGAAGAAGTCTGTTTCCATTTGACAGGTCCTCCTGCTGTTATCAGACAAGCCTCAACAGTAGCCTATTTGTCCCTTATTGGTTAAGACAGTTCTAAAGGTACTGTATCTCCTGATTTTTTTTTTGCTCATTGGTACTCCAGGGCATCATTTGACATTAGAAAGGGCTGTCTTCCATATTGATAATTAAGAATTGTGCAAAAGTTTTTGTAATAGAGCCAAGAGTAATTTCTTTCCATGCTGGTAGGAAAGCCAAGAATTCAGATGTTCTTGGCTCCGATTTGGTTCTGTGCCATTCCCAGTCATCTTTCCATGACACCAATGTTTTTAATTACATGCCTGCTGAAAGATTTTGGATTTGGATTTGTCATCTCCACAAGCATTTATCCTTGGGTTAATTTTCCCTGCCTCTTTCCACCTGTTTGAAACACTCAGGGTTTGTTCTTAACAATTACATTCCTATTTTGCTGTCACGTACCTTGTGTGTTTGATTTTTCATGGAATTGGCATCCAACTATGTGCCTCTTCCTTTTTACTTTATGTAAAGTTAGTAGGTTTTCTTCCAGTTAATGAAAGGGGCCCCGGTTTTATGGGTTGCTGAATATTTCGGAGGCAGGTTTGAGGTTCCCAAAGGGGACTGGATCATGAAAAATAGATATCTATTTTGTTGCATAGAGCAATTAACGTGCATTGTCCTCCTGCCCTACTTTACATTACCCTGCTGCTAGTGTGCAGTTAAGGCTGCATAGTTAAAACAAAGTGAGAGAATGCAAAAAGTGTGGTCCCAACAGCAAGGCTAGCTTGGCTGCATTGCACAGTCTTATGTTTTATTCCATTTATTCCACATAATCATACAACGCTAACTGTGCATATTAAGCTTTGTAGCTAGACTTATAAACCAGAGCAGCCTTTCAAAATGAAGGAACCTCAACTTAGTTGGAAGGAACCTCAACTTAGTTGCACTTGCTGACTTTTTGCTATTTATCTATGTATGCAGCACTATGCATAAATACTTTCTGGCTTTAATTTCCTTCCTTTTACAAAATCAGAGGAAAAGAGAAATTGTCTGTGTTAACCTAATTGGAGCCATTTGCATAATATGAAGTTTACACCTCACTGAGATGAATATGGTAGATGAGGAGGACAGAAAGATGGTGTGAATGGCAAGAAGGAAAATCCCATTCTAGAGGAGTTGTGGTGTTCTCTTGTGGACACTGGTCCATTATGAATTTGAGTGAGCTCACCAACTCATGTGAGATTGGTTAAGGGATACACCTTTACACCCCAGGTCGGTAGTGATCAGAAGACATTATAATCTAGACAGGTTTCAGAGTAGCAGCAGTGTTAGTCTGTATTCGCAAATCTAGAGGCTATTAAACTTGCTTTAAAATTATTAGATTGTCTAGGTCTAATTCTCAGTGGAGAGGTGTCCACGTAGCAAACACTATCCTAATTGGCATTGCACATTATCCATTGTTTATAACCTCAGCAGAGATACAAAAGTTTAAGTCGGGGGGGTGGCCAGCCTGAGCCTGAGAAGGAGCCAGAATTTACCATGTACGTTGCCAAAGAGCCATAGTAATACGGCAGCATCAGC
Organism: Dermochelys coriacea; assembly: GCF_009764565.3. Taxonomy (NCBI): domain Eukaryota; kingdom Metazoa; phylum Chordata; order Testudines; family Dermochelyidae; genus Dermochelys; species Dermochelys coriacea. Next base: position 161,983,862 of record NC_050068.2, read on the forward strand.
TCCCAGCGCCTCCTGCCCACCGGCAGCCCCGCTGATCAGTGCCTCCTCCTCCCTTCCCGCACCTCCTGATCAGCTGTTTCATGGTGTGCAAGAGGCTCTGGGGGGTAGGAGGAGGTGCAAGTGCATGGCAGGCTCAGGGGCAGGGCAGGGCTGGGAAGGGGTGGAGTGGAGGCAGGGCCTGTGGCAGAGCCAGGGGTTGAGCAGTGAGCATCATCTGTTCCCATTGGAAAGTTGATGCCTGTAGCTCCAGCCACGGAGTCGGTGCTTATACCAGGAGCTGCATATTAACTTCTGAAGAGCCGCATGTGGCTCCGGAGCCACAGGTTGGCCACCCCTGGTTTAACTGAACAGATCTTTCCAGTGCATACTGCAGCTTTTAATGCAGTTTCATATTCCATTATATATAGTGAAATTACATAGGATGAAAGTCAGTGTAGAAATTAGTTAAGAGTTTTTTTTTTTTTTTTTAAGGGCATTGCCCTAGACAACAGTTACTTGAACACTGTGATCTCAGTCTACTTTACTCGTGATTTCTGTGAAAATTTAGGCTATTCTAAAAAGTGTCTAAAAGCTTCCAGAAAATGTCTTTCATCTTCATCCAACGTATCTTTATTTGTGTTTATTAATCTTTTAGAAAATTGTTTTCTACTCAGTTGCGTTCAGCTTTGATGTTAAACCAACACCTCCCTCTCCTTAAACTTCCCAAACTTTTGAAAACAAAACATTCTGAGAAAATGGCCAAATTGCAACTTGTATTTAATCTTTTCATAGATCTTAGAGAGATCACATAATTTGTGTTTCTCTTGTGTTTTATTTTTTATGTAATCTTCTCTCTGTTTTATAACTCTTGCATTGGTAAAGAGGAACCTGTAAAGAAAATGGAAGTCGGGCTGCTTGATTTAAATAACGATAAGAAAATATAGCTGTTAGCTAATTCAAATATCTTATGTAAAGAGGATACCCGAGGGCATATCTGCATCTAGGAGCAAGCCTCCCTGCCTGGGTCCACAGACTTATGCTAGCAGGGTTCATGCTAGCTCTCTAAAAATAGCCATGTAGATGTTGCACCTTGGGCTGGAGCTCGGGCTCTGAAGCCTGGTGGTGGGGAGATGCTTGAGAGCTCATGCTCCAGCCTGAGCTGCAATGTCAAACCAACATCAGCAGAGATATTTTTAGAGCTCAGCAGGTGCAAGTCTGTGGACCCTGGTTGGGAGGCTCGCTCCATAAATGGCAGATGATATATTGTGCTAATTGGGTAATTCTGCCCACTTTATCCATAGCTGAAAAGGCACCACTTGAAGAAGTGGAACTGGTGAAGTTTCACTGCAGACTGGAGGCTGTGTGCAGGTTTTCCAAATCTTGCTCTACCTCACAGACGGAGAATATCTACTCTCTACATGCAGCAGATCTCAATTCCAAGAGAGCTGCCTGCTTGCCCCAGGCACACTAGGAATTTGGGAGTTGGGACTGACTGGAGGACAGTGGAACCAATATATTTTTTGTGGGGGGGAGCTCCATCAGCCATTAATATTGCATCAGGAGATGCACATAGACGCTACTCCAGCTGTTGGAGTAAAATAGGATCTGCAGGCTGGTTATGTTTAATGTTCCATGGCATGGAGTTGGGTGGGAGGAATCTTTCCCCCAGTCATGGAGGAAGTCATGCTGTGTGCAGAGGCTGGGATTTTGGCCCATCTTCATTATTGGAAACTGGAGTTAAAATCTTTGCTTTGGACTGAAAGGAAGTGCACTTGGTGGCTTCATTTTAGTCTCTCTCTTGCATGTATCAGAACTGCCTTATATTCTGTCACAAATTGTATGCTTTACATTCTCTGCTAAAGAGAGACTCAGAATTACAACATCATGAATAATTGCAGATCAGGAATGAAGTGTGTTGGCAAGATTATGTGGGGAAGGGTGCACAGCATTTGTTTTAGCACTGTATCTGGCTAAATATATTGATTTTTGTCTGTTCTTCTGTCAAAAAGTAAAGATGAACATTGCTTCAGAATAATTCAATGTTTTTAAAGCTTACGACTTTCAAAGATTGTGTAACATTTGCCTTCAGCAATAAAAATTAAAAAACACAGAAACTGAATTGTTGTTTACCTAAATCCCAATGCCCTAATTTATTTTTACTTGTACCCATAGTTAAAATATTTTAAAAATCTGTTTGCATTCACAGGAAGGCTTGCATTTATCACACTTTGTACCATTTAGCCTGAAATGCCATGAACTGTAGAACAGTGTGTACAAAATGAAGTTCCCCTACTGCAGTTTTGTGATCCCCAGGGTTGCTGTAAAATGCTGCACCTCATGTTTCTTTCAAAAGAATTTACTAGCATTGTTCTTGTTACTTATAACTGTTGGAAATGGATGATCCTCCAGATGTTTTCTCTGTAAACCTAAACCGATATTTTTATTGATCGTATTATTTTACAATATACATGGCAAATATGTTCAAGCGTCCATTTTAAAACACAAAAAGTCCCAACCCTATAAATGTACATTAAAACAGTGATCACAACTTAATGGATATCTCCCCTCCTATTTGTGATTGCATGGCCCATCTCCTCTCCCATTCACAATTGCTACTCCTGTGGGAATGGTGCACCAAAAAAATTAAAATTCTGCACCAAAAATATTAAAAATTCGGCACACAATATTTTAAAATTCTGCATATTTTATTTATTAAAATAACACAATATAATCATGCCAGTTTCAATTATTTTGGTAATATATTTCAAAATATCTATCAGCGAGTATGTCTGTAACAATATAGACAACAAAAAAGATTCAGGAAACGTTTTTTGACAAATAGATTCCTTACTAGGTATATTAATACAGAACTCTAAGTAATTTAATTTAAACTGCAATATAGAAACGTATTTTCCACACCATTCAAAAGCAGTACAGAGTCTTGGGAGAATGAGGGGGTAACAGAGGAGCTGAAGGTGAGGGAAGTAATTGCTGGGAAGGAGCCTGGGTGTGAATGTGGAGCGTTGTTGGGTGTAGGATGAGAAAAGTATGGAGTAGGTTTTTTTGGAGGGTAGGGAAGTAGTGTTGGGGAGCCTGCGCCATACAGACCCTTGCTGACCCCTAGCATCTCTCGTTGTCAGGCACATCTCCCCCGTCCACGCCTGTCCCTGCACTGTTACTCAGCCACCCCACCCTTGTCCCCATGTGTTCCTGCACCCCCCACTCAGCCACCCCGCCTCCCCCATGTGTCCCTGCACCACGCCTCATGTGGCCCTGCGCCCACCATCAGCTACCCCCATCCCAACATCTTCCTGCTCCTCCTCCCCTGTTCCCATGTGTCCGTGCAACCAGTCACGATTTCTGTGCACCCCCATTTCCATTCAGCCCCCATCCCAATCTGTTCTCTCCTTCTGAACTTCAGTCTGTGACCCTCCTCCCCAAGCCCTATGTACCCTATGTTGTCTGTCTATCCCCATATCCCATGTCTCCTGACCTGGCCCCAAGGGCAGGGCACTGTGAGGAAGGCAGCTTCTTTCTTTTCTCTATCCACAACTTGGGTTGCTCTCGCCCAGGAGCTGCTGTTCTCTGTTCTGGCACCATAGCCCCTGGTGTGTGAAAGGAATAACTGCAGCACCTGTCCAGAAGAATGTATTTTCTGTGGGGGGGAAAAAAATTATGTATGGCACATGAATTCTGCGTGTGCACTGTGGCTCAGAATTCCCCCAGGAGTAAATGCATAACATCTCTGTTGACCAGATACTTTACCATGTAAACAAACTAACATTAATACATTTTAGTCGTCTTATAATGTGAGAGCGCATTGAATATGAAAGCCATGAGGAAGGAAAGAAGAGATGCTACTTTTCAAAGAAAGGAGGAAAGTGACATGGGAAAAAAATGAAGAGAATGGAGAGAGAGACAGAATGTGCCAGGGTTTAAAGAAGAGAAAGGGGATAAAGATATGGAAGTAGGGGGAAATTTATCTTTTATTTATGCTTTTTATATGTCCTTGACAAATGTGCACCGTTTGAGGGAAAGAAATGGAACAGCTCTCTTGAGCACTTTTGTTAAGATTAACTATACATCCAGAGCAGACAGCAGTATGAATTAAATAAAATCAAGTACAGCTCACAGGAATGCCTACACAAACCACTGCTGGCTGGAGGCCTAAAGGCCCGTTGTTTATCTGGTAATTGCCAACGCTTGAAGTATTCTTCAGTGGACATGGGTGTGCAATGTCATGGTTTCACATCTCCCTCAGTCAAAAAAACTGGTGACAACAACTCGTAGGAGGTGTGGGCGGAGGGGTTGTTTTTTGAAATGGGATGCGGTAAGGAGATGACTGACTGACTGACTTTTGTGCAGGCTAAAGAATACTCATTTTGGTTCTACCAACAGTCTTAAAGCTGATTCTAGAGATCACTTGTGTCTGCTCTGCCAGTTTGTTTCCCTTCCCCTGTTTTGTGCAGCTGGATGTTGAACTCTCTCCTTCCATCAGAAAAATTGCTGAGTAAATACCTAGGTAGAGCTACTTACACAGCTAAAGTTTTACACTTAAATCTGTGCAGTGATACTGTGTGAGAAAAAAGCTACTTAGTAACACATGTTGTTGTTCGTTTATAATATCACACAAGGAGCATGGAAGAATGGTATAAATTAGAGTGGATTTATGTGTAGAGTTGATCCCACCAGGCTCTCGCACTTTCCAACCTGTTAAATGGTTAAAAAGAAAAACCTAAAATAGATGCAATTCTCAAAATAAGTTTTCATTAACTGACTATTTAAAAAACAAAACCTCATAACTTTCAAATAAGGTTCTGTTGCTTGGGGGAGTCACCCAAACAGAATGATGATATCCTTTATATTTGTACTCTTGGCTCATCTTTTTAAATCCACATATTTCACTAATTTTATAATTAGTTAATTTAAACACATTTTAACTCTGATAACTCTTAAAAGAAACAGGTTGGTTAAAGTAAACAAAGGTATCTTCTGACTTGGAACTGTTACTACAAAACCAGGTAATGTTCTGGAAGGCGGTCTCGACATTTATATTGTAGTTTACCCTTGAATGTTGAACAACAGCATAGAGTTTATAGTATTTAGACCAGTGATATGTTAGTATTTTTAAATAAGTTGTTGCTTTGCTGGATCAGGTAATTAAACATATAGTGTTGCCATGGAGTTTGGTTTTCCAGCGAGAGACAGAACTTGATTCTGCTCATACTTGTGTAAATCAGGAGTGGCTGCATTTGAAACAAGATAGGTAGTTAATGCACCAGTGTCAAAGCAAGTGTAAGTAATTCAGTCAGGCCTACAATCTGTTGTTGAAGTGCTTTGTATTTGCATTGGATGTGAATATATGTTTGATAAGGTAATTTTTTAGTACCTGTAACATCTCATTCAGGGTATGTCTATACAGCAAAGAAAAATCTGTGCCTGGCCTATGCCAGCTAACTCTGGTTTGGGCTGTGGGACTGTTTCATTGCTCTGTTGACTTCCGGGCTCAGGCTGGAACGCGTGAGCTCTGGGACCCTCCCACCCAACAGGATCCTAGAGCCCATGCTCTAGCCTGAGCTGAGACGTCTATCTACACATCAGTGAAGCAGCCTGAGCCCTGTGAGCCTGAATCAGCTAACACATGCCAGCTGTGGGTGTCTAGTGGTTAAATATGGACCTCATCCTAGCTCTGATGGTGAAGAGATGACTCCTCTGCCTTGCATCCATTTTCTTAATTTCCTTGGCTTTTTTTCCCTTCAGTGTATTAAGTTTGCACCTTTGATCTCCAAATAACTTTGTCAAAAACATACAGCTGTGAAATGTAAAGCTTTGCAGAAGAGCTTGTATTATCTCAATAAGCCATCTGTTAGGCTCCTTTGGTAAAAGAAAAATAAAATCTAACGTTATCAAACAAGTACTGTATGTGGAATTGAAAGAATAGCATTTTACAATAATTTTAGGATTTTAAGAGAGAATTAGATACAGCAGTTCTAAAAATTTTTTTACTTGAAATATTACAAATCCAGTTCTTCCTTTTACGTATATAAAAATAACCCTTCAAACCTTATATGGAATACCATACCAGATGTGAGATAAAAAAGAAATTGCTGGTGGCCACCTGCTTAATGCGTGTTAAAATCTTGTATGGTAGCTGATGTCATACAGAATGCATGTGATAGGGAATAATTTTTAGTAGACCATATCAGGTTAGTAAGGATCAATGCTAGAGGAATGTTTAGAATTTTCCATCACAATATGTCCATCTGTTTTGAAAAATGAGGGATGAAATAATCACTTTAGGCCAAGGGATTTGAAAAAGCAATTGAATGAGTGGGATTTTTCCTGTGGCAGTAGCAAGGACTCTCAGAATTTTCAGTTGAATACAGTACTAGCTCCAAAGATAAGGCTTTGCAAAATCAGCAGAACATTAATGATCTCTTTTCACCTTACTTTTTATTTTTATTTTAACCTCTTTCTTTGACCGTTCAGCTGCTATTTTCCTGTGGGTTACTCAGTAGCTCTAAGAGTAGTGATTGCTTCTTCTGGAGCATGTTTCTTTTTTTTATTTGAGCACTGACAGGGAGCAAAATATAAGGAGGCACCGTCAAATAATATGGTGTGAGCGTGGTGTAAGTACGTGTATATAATAGAAGCTTCTTCTCCAAGGAACTTACCATTTTAAAAGGAGCCCCACACACTAAAAATGCTTCCATAACCAGTTTCAGTTTCTAATGCTGCTTGTATGAAGAAACAATTGTCTCAAACAGAGAATGTCATCTTTGTAGTGTGTCCAACTGGCTAGCATTGACCCTGAGCCTAGGGATTCAAGTTTATTCTTTGATTCCATCTCCCACAAAACCATGTGCTGTAGCCCTGCCACCGGAGACTGATTATGGAACGTTTTGTCATAGATACTCTACTTCATGCTATAAAACTTTTTTTCCTATTGATGAATAGGAAATGAAGTAATCGTTTTGCTTAACAGCCGAAGGAGAAAATGTTTAGTACTATATAAAAGGTTCTTCGTGCTAGCAAGCAATTTTCTTTGTACTATAGGTATAAGATTAGATATATGGAATGTAGGAAAATCTTCTATGAAAACTGATGCCATTCCTTAATGGCTGTGAATCCATTGACAAAGACTGAAAATTAATAGCAAATCCACATTTTGAGGAAATGTATGTCTGCTGGGTTACATGATTGTAAGATGTTTTATTTCTAGTGCTTTTTACATCTAGGGGTCTGTTCATTTGCCCATTAATAGTAATATGTATTTTGTTGCAAGTGTTTAGCTAAGCTTGCTGTTTGGGGTAGATGAAGCACAGGCAAATGTGACCAGCAGAGAATGCATTTGACAGCTCCTGCAGAAACTGCAGGACTCTTGACTTTGTGTTTTTAAAGCACTTTGAGGTAGAAAATACTGTGACCAGTGTTAGCTGATGTGTAAAATATCACTGAAAATGCTAGAGAGAGTTGAAATAGCCAGAAACAGATTGCCTTTTCCTATGCAATAGATCTCAACCTGGCAAAGAACAATGAATGCTTCTGTCAGCCTCATTGTATTTGGGGGTTTCTTCTCAAGGCTGTCTTAAAACTTTTTATATTGGTATACTCATTATCATGGCAGTTCTAACTATATCTTGGAATTAGTATTAATTCCTAATGGGTAAATCATGTTTAAAAACCCCTCTGTGTAGAGATTAATTACATCTCCCCTTTATTTTTCTATAAAAGTCAAACTGACTTGAAACCTGAAAATTATGAATATAGCTGGTCTGTCACCATGTGTTCACATTCGCTTCTCTGCTGTTTATATCAATTCGTGTGCCCAAACTCTTTGGGGGTAGGGACTATCTTTTTTGCTGTTTGTAAAACACCTTTCACAAAGGAGTCCTCATCCTTATTCAAGCTACTGGATGCTATTATAATACCAATAAATAGTAGTAGTATTGCAAATGAAAATTGGCACATTTCCACAAGCTTCTCTAAGAAAGAGGTATCCGCTGAACTGTGAGGAGTGAATGAAATAATGGACTCTTAAAACTCTGTTGTAAGCAAAAGGTGGTGAGACCAGAGGAAAGATAGTAATAAAAACTCTACCGCACTTGTAAGTTGCAGAAACACTGGGAATAGACAGGAGAAAGTAGTCATAAAAGTGTGTTTGGTATATCTGGTAGAATGGAGGGAAATAATCTTGTAACATTTAATAATGGTAATAGGCATGAGCTATTGAATGGTCCTAGGTAGGACCATCTTGTGGTGAGAAAAGACTATAGAATACTTTTATGGAAACCAGTTGGTACAGAGAGCATGGACGTCTTTAATTTTGGTGATTGTGTGTAATCATGTCACGTTTTGAGAAGAATGAGAGGAAAAGGAAACCTCTGCAATATAAAGGATTTTTCTGTGAAATCAGTATTTGTCACTGAAACAAGTCTTGTCCCTAGCTATATAACAGTGCTGACTGGAGCAACATTCGGTTTATGTGCATGCCTGTTGATCATTGCTACGTTGGTGAGAAAGGGTTGCTGAAGTTCCACACTTCCCATTTCTCTTTCATTAGAGGAATATAAAAGATGTGGGGGGAACATTGAATATGCAGTATTTGGGAAGAGAGGAGTCTGTTCAATAGCCTGCTGCCCATCTGACATAACATATGCAGGTTCCAGCATTTGATCTTTGCAACTAGCAACTAATCTCTGGCTTATTCTATACGACCAGTGAGTTTCTGGGAGGAGCTTGGGCAGACCCTTCTCTCCCCCTCCCCCCCCGTCCCATCATGTGAGTAAAGAGATGACTGTTGTGTAACCAGTTGAAGCCATTATGCCCAAAGTATTCACTATAGTAAAATCATGTAAAAATTAATGTAAATGTATTTGTATTAGGTTCTAGTTTTAATAAATTATGGTATGTGACTGTGCAGGATTGAAGTCTGAAAACTGGTTTTTTTTACCAGTTTCGTTGTTCTGCTGTTTGAGACGATGAAATATTGGGAACATGATCAAGGTATGATAAACTTTCAAACAGAGATTTTTTTCTATGTATTTAAAAAAAATTTTGTCAATTGAATGATGATTTGTAAGTGGCAAATTGTTAAAGTAGATAATTGCCTTTCTCCCTTCAGAGAAATAGCTGAGCCAAAATCTGAAGTATTGACATGTTTATTTTAACACTGGAAAACACTTATTACTGCAAATATCCCCCTGCTTGTACATGGTATCTGTTATACCAGATGTGCCACCTACAAGACATGGCTCATAAAATGTGGTAATCCCAGGTTTCTACAAGGTTTTCCAGAAATAATTTTTCCTTTTTATCTAACTGTTCCCTATGCCCAAATTAAGGGACTGGCTAAAGGTTGAGGCCTATCATTTTACATTCCTTAATATTTTGTGCCAGTTTTTCCATTTTATTAACACATACCTTATTCAGTTCATCACTTAAAAAATTAAGCCCTTGGATCGAATGGTGATGAGCACCATGGAAATAAATAAAATTTAACTATGAATGTAGATTCTACATAATCTAAAAACAAGTGCGCTTTTGCACTGTCTGGTAAGTATGCAACTGTAGGTGTTACCTAGAAAACACTATTCCCAGAAATGTGAAGACAACATTTATGCTTCTAGTAAACTCATGAACAAACTTGTGCTAATTTCAGGCTGTTGAAGTGTAGGTGGAAAATGGATAAACTTTGACATACAAGAAGACTAAATCTGTTCAGAAAGAGTTTATTTTCCAGGGTTTATGTAAAGATATTAAACTGATGAGAAAACTATAGGAAGTACAGTACAACCTTGTGTATTTGTAGGTCCCTGACACCTAAAACCAGATCGTGTACAATAATTTTGATAAAGGGAGAGAAGGCTTTTGACAGGCTGTGCTTCAGGCACCAACCCTGGAGTTCAGTGAAGAGACACCAGCCAGCTTTGCAGAAAGGCTTTGCTGAATATATCCTTTAATACTGGCTAGGTTGTGAAGCCAGCTGGCAGTCTCAACTAATATGGCCTCTGGTGACGTAAACTAACTGTGGTTACCTGGAGTTCAGTAAACTGGGATTGTATTGTACTTGATAAAGTCAGTTGAATTCTGAATTTCAAAAATCATTTTGTGAACATCTGTAGAGGTGACAGGCACTTAGCTAATTAAAAAGAAAATTGGGATGATCATGTTAGCTTCCAGTGACAGACTAAGCACTGCACTTTCATTTAAAAACAAATCCAGAAACTTCAATTGTTTTCTTTGTCATACATTGCAATATTTGCAAAGGCCTCTTTTCATAGTGTGATATTAAAGTCATTCAGGGAATGAACTGTTAGACAGAAGTATTTGCCTAGTCTGTGTTTTCAATTTTATGTGCTCTAATAAATCTGAGGTGCTTTGTGCTAGTTTTAAGGTTTCAAAATACATTAACTATGTATCCATCTCATGCATGGCCCATACCGACCTCATTACAAAAAGGGTAGGAATCTGATCCCACAGTGTGGTTTTCCTAACTAGGCTGCTATTGGTGTGGATGCAGTAATGTGCCTAGATTTCTGCAATGGACGGTATTTCCTAGTGTATTTGTTTTTCCTGGAGTTGGTTACATTGTAATGTGTTTTTTGTTTGTATTAATGCAGTCTGGAATATTTTGAAACACTGATATTTGTGTTACTAGGTGTATATATAATGTAGGGTATGCATTATTTGTAATTAGTAATTTGACTTGGATTATTGTTTCAGAAAATCTGTCAGAATTGTAGAACTAGTTGTATGTCGATTGTAATTCTGCCCACATACATTCAAAAACACCACCTGCATTGCAGAAAATCACCATAAGGTTTGATGCTGCAGATATCATCAAGAAGCTCTTGTGTGTCACCTTGCTTGATACACTTTTTTTCCTACTAAGGATCCAGATCATCTAATCTCCTGTCAAAATCATAATAGTAAACCACCTCTCCATCTTGTGTGTGCCATTTTCTGTCCTTGTGGGCCATAACTGGAGAATCTGACCTACGTAGATAAGGAAAAATCTTTACTGGCAACTCATTCCTATCAAGTCAAATTTAAACCTCTTGTCGCTACTTTCAAAGCTCTTTCACAGCTCCCTATTTATCCTCCTTTGTTATAATGATACAGAGGCCCATCGGTGCCAGCTGGCAAAAAGGGTTCACTACTCTGTCAGCAATTCCAAATAGGCCTGAGAAACTCACTACACCCAATACATTGCTATAATTGTATTTATCTTACTCCTGGGGGAATTTTACCCCCCCCCCCCCAAAAAATTCCGCACATAATACTTTAAAATTCTGCAAAATTCTGCATATTTGTCAGCATAACAATGTAATCACATTGGTTTCAATTATTTTGGTTAATTTCAGAATACCTGTCAACGAATATGTCTAACAATACAGACAACAAAAGATTCAGGAAATGTTTTTTGACAAGTAGATTCCTTACTAGGTATATTAATACAGAACTCTGAGTAATTCATTTAAACTACAATATAGAAATGTATTTCCCGCACACCTCAGAATTGGAGAAAAGGCTTGGGGGAGTCGGTGTAACAGAGGAGCTGAGGACGAGGGAAGTAATTGCTGGGAAGGAGCTTGGGAGTGAATCTGGAGTGGTTATTGGGTGTGGATGGGAGAAGTATGGAACAGAGTTTTGGGATTTATGATTGTTCGGGAGTTGGGGAGCCTCCCTAATGCAGACCCTGGCTGACCTCTATCCTCTCCGATTGTCAGGCACATCTGCCCCGTCCACATGTGTCCCTGCACCCCCTCCCCATGCACCCACTCCCACTGTCCCCATGTGTCTCTGCACCCCCACTCAGCCACCCCATGTACCCCCCGCCTTCATGTCACCCATGCTCAGCCATCCTCCCCGCCCTCCACACTCACCCATCCCCCCTCTCCCCATGTGGCCCTGCACCCCCATTCCCATTCAGTTCCTACCCCAGTCTGTGGGGGACATGAATTCTTTCCATGCTCAATGGTGCAGAATTCCCCCAGGAGTAATGGAAAGGGTCTCGTAAAGCAGCGGTTCTCAAACTGTGGGTCGTGACCCCGTTTTAGTGGGGTTGCCAGGGCTTCTTAGACTTGCTGAGGCCCAGGGCCGAAGCTGAAACCCAAGCCCTGCCACCTGGGGCCGAAGCCTGAGGGCTTCATCCCTGGGTGACAGGGCTTAGATTACAGGCCACCTGCCTGGGGCTGAAGTCCTTGGGCTTCAGTTTCCTCTCCCCCCCCCAACCGCCCGCATGGGGCTGTGGGGCTTGTGCTTTTGCCCTCCCATCCTGGGCTGCGGGGCACGGGTTGGCTCAGGTTTCAGTCCCCCTATCCTGGGGTTGTGTAGTAATTTTTGTTGTCTGAAGATTGCTTTAGGTGAGACAGTAGACAGTAATGTTGTTGTGCTAGAGAGAATGCCTCGATATCCCCTTGATAAAATTCTGCTATTAAATAGATAGGAGGCTTAGGGTGACTTCTTGCATCTGATGGAGTTCAACCCCCTTCTAGATACGGCTTATAAAAGATCTGTCATTTGTCTTTAGTATGGATGAAATTGCACCAAATTATAAGTACTAAAAAGAAAAAGAAACGGAGAAGAACCTCAATTACTGCATTTGTCTTATTTCACCCAGAGCCCCTATTTCAAATTATAGATGTTGAACACTATGATAGGCTATTGATATGCTGTGTTTTACAAGAACAAATTATAAACAATTTAGACAAAGTATCCCATTTCTTGATTGCGAAGTATTTGTTTAAAAAGGAAACAAATTATTCTGTTTTCTGGACCTTCACTCTGTGTGTCTGCAATCCTGTGTAGCTCTGGTTCACAAGGTTTATCGTAGGCTTAAAAGGACCATTTTGTGGGAACACTTTCTTAAAATACTGGCTGCACATCACTGAGAAAGTGTTGAAATGTTGACACTTTGTAGGTTATGACCCATTTTGATTCAACATTTTAACTGTGAGCTGGAAAATAAGAATTCTGGGGATTTTTAAAAAAATTCCTCATTATTTCAGCATAGACTTCTTGGCATACCTGTTATTTTTCTTTGTAGGAGATTTTCTTGTTCCAGTTATAAGATACATCACTTGAATAAAAGTGGCAAAATTTAGCCTCTGCTTAATCAATGTAAAATGCTACTGATTGTGAAGGCAGTTCTTGCAGGGTTAGGAATGAACTTACCACTTATCCCCAGTTCTATTAACAAGGGAATCAGAGTTGATGCCGTGGCACACTTGAACAGAATACACAAGACGTGACCGTATGAAATTATGTTCAGGTTGTTGTACTGCATGCATCAACATGGTACTTGAGTGCCAAAGGGAAAAAATACTCTTTGTGACTGAGCTTCCTAATGATCCTAAAACTGTAGCAGCTTGAAGGGAGACCCATGAGGGGGCGAGTGCTCCAGAGGATGATGAAGAATTGGTTTTGGGTGGGTGTTTACTCTATAATAGCCAAGGTAATGTGCTGTTATCTCTTATCTAGACCTGGAACATGATGACCCTAAATTTAATTCATAATCCAGTGGTGGTGCAGGGAGTAGGAAGTTGATTCCTGTTTGTTCCTAATTTGGATAACTGTCTGGCTGCTAAACCAAAAAATACAGTTGTATTCTTTAAATACTCTTATCACAGGGTAGAAGGGAAAAATTCACCGGTTGCTCAAGTGTAAACACAAATCCCCTCACCCCCCAGTCTTGGGATAGGGTTTTACTACAAAGATTTTAGTTTAGATCAAATACCAACTTGGCAAAAATGTCTCTTTGCATTCCTTCTGTGCAGTTTTGCAAGCAGTAAATTCAGCTCCTTTGATTTTTAGTCAGCACAATTCCCTGGTCTTCTGCTATTCTGAGAGTTTCTTTTAAAGTGATGACCTTACATAGGCTCAGTTTTACATAATTTAACTTCCACCTGGGGGTGTGTCTGGCTGGAAATTAACTTCCCAAATATCCAAGGTGTCTGCGTTGGTAGAGCCTTGTCCTAGGGACACCTCTGGAACAACGGGTTCCAGGGGATGCCAAAAGTTGCCATTTTGTCATAATTTCCTCATTCTATGCTCCCAGGTAGTGATGACTGCCATAATTAGGAGGAGCTAAAATACTGCGTCTCTGAGAAATCTAGCCTCAGCCCCATCTGGAGCCATCTTGACACACATGAGACCACTGCATAAAATAGATGTGTATGGTGGGCCAGGTTGCAATGAGTATAGTTAATGGTCTGGTGAGGGTTACCATTCATTGTTTAAAACAGCCATACAACTTCTACCAAGCACTTCTGACAGAATTATGGAAGAATGCCATCCTTAAAAAGAGGCCTAGAGAGAAGAATTCCCCAGAGCAAAAAGTACTTCCCAACTGTGTTACGTGAATTGATAGTTGAAGACTACTACTCCATTTGCATCATGTTAAGATATGTGCTGACTCAACTAGATGGCTCAGTTAAGTGATTGGTGTAAGTTTTCTGTCCACAATGTTATCCCTAGTATAGATGACCAAGTTTAGAATATGTGATAATGGCTGCTGTGCTAATGCAGACACAAATCAAAGCCAGGCAGTCTTTTTCAGGGATTAACAACACATAGGTGAGCCACCGTTTTGAAGGCATTTCTCGATGAAAAATGGCACATTGCCCCAGAGAACCATATGGACAGTTTCTTTGGCAGTGTAACTAAAGGCTTTTAATGTCTAATGCATACAGCTTGATGTTCTTGGTATATACACAGTAGCTCTGCATACAAAATGCATTATTAGAACTACTACTTCATAGGGAACTCAGTTGTATTGAGCTGGTGGTGGATAAGCCGTTGCAAGCTGCATGCTAAACAGTTCTATAGCTGGTTCATAATGTTGTGACCAGGTGGAGAACATTACTTTCAACAAGCTAGACTCCTGCTGGGAAATAACGTTCATTGTTTGGAAGATCTTGGTGTCAACCTGCTGGCTCCATACCAATGAAGTCTCATAGAGACTGTAGTTATAACCCTGAAACTGCTTGAGCAGCTGACCCTGGAGAACAGTTCTGAGAGCCTGGGTTTTCATGCCAATAACTGAAAGCCTAGATAATGAGCTACAGAATCATTCACCTGTGTAGATCCTGAGTTTGAGTCCAGCCCAGTTCATTCTGGATTAAAAATTCTCATCTAATGAATGTTTGTTCATCCCACTCTCAGATGAGTTTGATTGGTCTCAGTTTCAGTTCCCACATCAGATGGCAACTGCACTTTGTGCTAATTGTCAGATACAGCAGAGAGGAAAAATTGCATGGACCATGAAGAAAGAAGTACCCCTTTTACACCCAGATCAGGCTTGAGGCCTACTGGCATGGCAGTATATGCCAGAAGCTTGCCCTGATGCTGCCCTCTAAATAAACAAGACTTTATTTACCAGGGGGCACAAGCTGATGCTTTTCGCTACCACTAAAGTCACACAATATTTTAAAATGAAGTTGGTGTTAAGCAAAAGTGCCAACTAGCTCAGAATTTTCCATGAAGTGTCACATATGGAACTGTACAAAACTTTGTAGCAATTCAGATGGTATCACAATCATGCAATGAAAGATTTTTAGGATTAATTTCACCTTGTTCTTTAGTTTTGAAACAGAGCAAGTATATACAGCTCCTCTGTGCCGGACCATGGTTTAAAATCTGTCTATTTTGACCAGCTACCACCTGTGCTGCTGGGAAATCATGTTATCCAGACACTAATGGGGGAATAAAAGCACAGGGAAGCCAGAACTGGAGATGCTAAAATGAGCAGGCAACAAAAAATTTATACAGATAGACCAGAGTGGACATAAGTGTGTGGAGATGCTGGGAAGAGAGACTGATTCTGTCTCCAATTAATAAAAAAGACAGTGGCCTGGGAATGCTTTTGTTATCTGAGTAAGGCTGCCTGTTTCTTAGGCCTTTAGAAACAAAACGGTTGGAATTCCAATTTTCTCCTATTGTAGTGTTTTTCTTGTAAGTTGTACCTAGCAGTGGTACTTACTGACAGATTGCTCAATAATACAAAGGATATCTTCTCTAATGGCATTTTCCCAGATAATGCAGAAAAGCTAGTGTTCCGAAAATGGAACTTGACAGAACTTCCGATTCAGCCCTTCTAGACCTCTTTTAAGTAAAGGGGTATGTGTGTGGGGGGAATTCCTTAGTCTTAGGGACTAAATGAATCCTATTTGGAGATGCAAGAAAAAATCCCACTAACTTCAGTGGGGTCAGATTGTGATCTTTTATTTTGTAAATTGCTTTTTACAAATGTATTTAAAATATGCAAAAAATAATACTGATATCAGTACACTAGTAAAATCTTTCATAATTTGGATTCTAATGTTAGAGAGAATGTAGTTTATATATGCTGTTAATTGTGGGCTTAATTTGGTAAAATATTAGTGTAGTTTTCTTTATTTTAGCTTTTAAAGACCTATTATAATTTTTTTCCCATAAAGACGCATCTTAATATCCAAATTTGTATTTAATATTTTATATTTCAGGGGTGATAATAGGTATTTAAACCCTATAAATGTGGATTTGTCACAGAAGTAGTCACTGCTGTCTATTGTTTCCTTCTTGGTAAATCCAGCACTGCCAGGAGGTTAGGCCAGGTTATATTTTTTTTTATGCTATAGAAAATTGTTCCAAAACAAACCATTTTTGTAGCTGTATCATCCTTCAAAGTGAGAAATATATTTGACTGACATCTGACAAATGTTTCTCTATGGGAGTATTCAGTGTAATTTGCAGTGAGCAGGTAAGTATGTAGTGGTCTCTGTAGAACTTAATCTTTTCTCCCCTATCCCATCCCTTTCTAGAGCAAGTCCTTTCATCAGAAATGTTACCTGCTTCTCTTGCTTTTTTGTATTTGAAATTCAGGTGTTTCTCATGCCATCAATTTTGTTTTAGGAATCCTGAGGTTTGGTTTTGAACGTACGATTTTTAAAAATGTAATGCTTTTGAACAATGTCAGATAAAGATCTGATACAATGAGGGAAGATACTTATCTTTCTAATTATTGTAAGTCACCACAGACTAATTGCAGTTGCCTCATGTTTTGCTGTAATACAGTGTTTTTCAAACTGTCATTTGCGGACCCCTAAAAAATTTTGACCCTTTTGGAAATCTTACATAGTCTGCGGACCCCAGGGGTATGTGGACCACAGGTTGAAAACACTACTGTAGTCCATTCAAGTCTCGTAAACTGCACAGGATCATCACTGGTTTGGGGAGACCTATAAAAAATATTTTGATGTGGCTGAAGTGAGTATTGTTGATTCAGTAGGCTGTATTCTTCTGAGCTAGTACTGAACTGATGCCTTATGGTCTGGGGTAATCCTCCCACTCCACAAAAAAAAAATTTCCCAACCAATTTAATAGAACAGTTCTGGGCTCCTAAACCTGCTCTGTCGTGGATCCAAGTGGTTTTAAAAACTGTTAGAATTTTGGGGGAAATGTCTTCTATATAGACAGGCTGCCAGAGTGTTGGTAGAGCAGTCCGTGCAAGTGGAGCCTGCCCTCTTTTGGATGAGACTTAACTGCAGTCATTTTTGTAAGAGTAGCAGTGTTAGCCCAAGTATCCTAGCCAAACTCCAGTTTAGGTAATCCTATTCTATTTAGCTAAATCTCATTTGACTTTTTTTTTTCTTCAAAACAAAGTTGTTTTACAGAATATGAACGATAATCTCAAGGCTCCTTAACTGTAATAGTAATAGTAAGCCACCCACTTCCCTTACACGAAATAGAGAAATCCAGTTTGTTTAGACTCTTATAAATGCTATATGGAGGTAAAATGATTTGCGGAAAAAAATCATAAGACATTGAAAATACCCTTGCTACTAAGTTACAGTCAAGATGGATGCGGTGATACATTTTTAAAACAAGTGATGATGGACCAAGTGAGTAAAGACAAGTCTTTCTTGATTGTTTTCTGGAAGCTCTGTTGTTTACTTTTAGATTTAGCTGTTGTTCGGACAAGTAGGACTCAAGTTACTTGCCCATATTTGAGAGAGCACAGCATCAAGGTTGCAAATATAAAGAACTTTTTATAAATCTTACACTATTTTCTCTACAATGGATTGAATATATTTCTATCAATTTTGAACTCTGTAAGCAAGCTGCGTTGCACTGCCTAGAGGTTGACAGTTCCATCTTTGTAGCACTCCTAGCTCAAGAAGCAAGGGACTGAGCTAGAGCCTCCTAACTGGATTTCAAGCAAAACTTGTGAACGTCACAACATTCAGAGGCTTTCTTCACTTGTAATATTACACTGAGAACAGTTTCCTGTTGTGAATTATAGTAGACAGGAGTAGAATGTATCTTCCAACCTGCCATAAAATGTTGCTTTTTCATGATCTTGATAAATAATATTTAATTGATTTTCAAATGTCAACTCTTACTATTATATGCAGTGTAGTTGTAGATGAGTCAGTCCCAGGATATTAGAGAGACAAGATGGGTGAGGTAGTATCTTTTATTGGACCAACTTCTGTTGCTGAGAGAGACGAGTGTTTGAGCTACACAGAGTTCTTCCTCAGGTCTAGGAAAGGTACTCTGAACATCACAGTAAATGCAAGGTATAACAGATTCTTCAGCGTAAATAGTTAGCACATATTCTAAGGGACCGTTCAAGGTAGAGTAGCCTGTTAACACCTCTGTAATCATAGGACAAAAAGAGGTGGTTAGTGGGTTACAGATTGTTGTGATAAACCATAAATCCAGTGTGTCTGTTCAGTCCATGTTTTTTAGTGATTAGCAGAGTAAAAATCATGGACTGAAGAGAGACACTGGATTTATGGCTTATTACTACAATCTGTAAGTCACTAACCCCCTCTTTTTGCTCTGTGACTGAAGAGGTGTTAACGGGCCACTGTATCATAAATGCTTCCTTGCAGTATGTGCCAACTACTTATGCTAAACAATCTGTTCCACCTTGCATTTAGCTGTGAGGTTCAGCGTACCTTTCCCAGACCTGAGGAAGAGCTCTGTGGAGCTCCAAAGCTTCTCTCTCATCAGTAGAAGTCAGTCCAATAAAATATGTCTTCATATTTATCTTCATATTTATCTTCATATTTATCTTCATAAATGATCTGGAGGATGGTGTGGATTGCACTCTCAGCAAATTTGCGGATGATACCAAACTGGGAGGAGTGGTAGATACGCTGGAGGGGAGGGATAGGATACAGAAGGACCTAGACAAATTGGAGGATTGGGCCAAAAGAAATCTAATGAGGTTCAATAAGGATAAATGCAGGGTCCTGCACTTAGGATGGAAGAATCCAATGCACCGCTACAGACTAGGGACCGAATGGCTCGGCAGCAGTTCTGCGGAAAAGGACCTAGGGGTGACAGTGGACGAGAAGCTGGATATGAGTCAGCAGTGTGCCCTTGTTGCCAAGAAGGCCAATGGCATTTTGGGTTGTATAAGTAGGGGCATAGCGAGCAGATCGAGGGACGTGATCGTTCCCCTCTATTCGACACTGGTGAGGCCTCATCTGGAGTACTGTGTCCAATTTTGGGCCCCACACTACAGGAAGGATGTGGATAAATTGGAAAGAGTACAACGAAGGGCAACGAAAATGATTAGGGGTCTAGAGCACATGACTTATGAGGAGAGGCTGAGGGAGCTGGGATTGTTTAGTCTGCAGAAGAGAAGAATGAGGGGGGATTTGATAGCTGCTTTCAACTACCTGAAAGGGGGTTTCAAAGAGGATGGCTCTAGACTGTTCTCAATGGTAGCAGATGACAGAACGAGGAGTAATGGTCTCAAGTTGCAATGGGGGAGGTTTAGATTGGATATTAGGAAAAACTTTTTCACTAAGAGGGTGGTGAAACACTGGAATGCGTTACCTAGGGAGGTGGTAGAATCTCCTTCCTTAGAGGTTTTTAAGGTCAGGCTTGACAAAGCCCTAGCTGGGATGATTTAACTGGGACTTGGTCCTGCTTTGAGCAGGGGGTTGGACTAGATGACCTTCTGGGGTCCCTTCCAACCCTGATATTCTATGATTCTATGATTCTATGATTCTATGTCACCTTACCTACTAGGTCTCTCTGACTCTAACTATTGAATTTACTGTACTTATCAAATTGTAGTCTTGCCAGGAATTTTCACTGTTAAATTGTACATACAAACTTCATTTTTTTTATTTACTGTATATGGTGATGTTCTCCTCCATCCTCTTTGAGCAAGTGCCATATCTGTGTTAAAACCTTGAGGATTTCTGCTTTACACTCAGTCTCTCCCACTTACAACCATTACTTTTCCAAATGGAAGACTCCCTTAATGACTCAAGGCTTGTTCAGTTTTTCTTCCTCCATGCTCTTATCAATGGCTGAGTAGAAATGCTGTTAAATTCCTAAATGCAGCCAGTTTGAAGACAGCAGGATGAGACTTAAACTAAGGGTATGGCCAATCATCAGGCTCTGTTTTTAGGTCTGCAGAATATTAGCACATTTAGCTTTTTCCTCATGACCAGCCGTCAACTTTCACTTAAAAGCCGATTAGAAACAGTGTGTGTACCACAGTGCTAGATTTTTATAAACAGTTGTGTTCACTTTTTCACCAAACAGTGAGCACAGATTCTTTAAGATACATGCTTTGATTTTAAAAACAAAATCAAGCACCTATGTGTATAACCACCCTACTTATAACCCCTTCCCCCACCTTGTGCTTCATCTTATAGAACCTCAGCAGTGTGCTGTAGGTAGGTACAGATGAAGAAGAGGAAGGAAAATAGATTGTTTGGTGAAGCACAGGGCATATGATCAATGTTTGTTGTTGTATGAAATCACAATCAAAATTGACACAAGTTGCTATTAAACTCTATTTCCTGTGTTTAAAAAAAAAAGTCAGTATAAGCTAAAAAGAAACCTGCAGGAGTAGATTTGCACATAGACCTTAATTGGCCCAATTGACCTTCTGTGCTGTATTTACAATTGCCTTAAAATTGTAAGCAGATGTTTAAGAAACTTTCGTTAATAGGTCCCTAACATCTGTTTCACCAGTGATATTGCCCACCAAAGCAGTTGTAATTAGTAGAGCACCCAATACACACATCTTTTTCTTACTGGCCTAAATGATCATATTTCTCCCCTTGGTATTAAAGCAAATTCTTGTTGGCAGTTTTAGTTTAATAAATTCTGCATCATTTCTTTTATACTGAGCAACAGTGTGTCAGCCAAGTTGTGGAATAATGTAATAGCTTTTCTCTGTGAAGAAGTATAAAAAAATGTGCAATACACTATCAGTACATCCACTAATACTAGACGTAATTCTGGATAGTGAAAAATGCAGCTTGAAACATTTGATAATGGTTTTTCCATTGCTGCTGCTCTTATATGTGTTAGAATACGCGTTTCAAATCATGGAATCAAGGAATTCTAGAAGATTAGGGTTGGAAGAGACCTCAGGAGGTCATCTAGTCCACCCCCTTGCTCAAAGCAAGTCCAACCCCAACTAAATCATCCCAGCCAGGGCTGTGTCAAGCCAGGCCTTAAAAACCTCTAAGGATGGAGATTCCACCACTTCCCTAGGTAACCCATTCCAGTGCTTCACCACCCTCCTAGTGAAATAGTTTTTCCTAATATCCAATCTAGACCTCCCCCACTGCAACTGGAGACCATTGCCCTTGTTCTGTCGTCTGCCACCACTGAGAACAGCCTAGTTCCTTCCTTTTTGGAACCCCCCTTCAGGTAGTTGAAGGTTAAATTAAAAGAAAAAAAAAGGTTAAACTCTGCTTCAACTTAGTCTCCTTTTCTGCGAGACATACAAACCTGCTTGCTTGTTCAGTTTATGAAGCTGCTTTTTCAAAGAAATTATGGCAATCTGTGAGGGTAAAAGTTCAAACTTATATTACTTGCCAGGCACCAGAGCCATCACAGCTACCTTTTTAAAATAAATTGTGAGTTGAAAGTTATTTAACTTCTACTTTATAAATTATATTATGAAATGCATAAATTAGAGGAAAGCTGCCTATACCAACTTGCTCTCTAATTATTTCTATTGGGATTTAATTGGAGATGAGGGTCTCGGAGACCATTGGCTCCTTTCAAGAAGAACAGGATTTTTATCGAAGTGCTCAGCTGGCTCCTGAAGCAGCTGCTCACTTTCACCAATGCAGGATCTTTCTTTAAAAACAAAACCAAACCCAAACCTGGGAAAATCAATCATACACAAACACTATATCGGATATCAGTTATAGTCAGTCTACACGTAACATATTAGTTAGTTAAACTAACATAACAGTACGTAACCTCTGCTTTTCCCCCTAGTGACACGGACTTCACTAATAACACAACCACAAACTATACGTCACAAATTTAACTCTGCCCTCAGTGGGAGGAGGAAATATGGGCAAAGGGATGCTGAAAATCTGACCTCCTACGGGGCGGACTTGGGGTTGCAATGCAGGTCCTGTGGTTATTTGTGGGCATGTGCTGTTAAGGGACTCTCTGTTTCTGGATGGAGGACCAAAAGATATATACTGTAACTTTAGCTGGCATGTTACATACAGGCCAACATTAGATGATACACAGCTTTTTTTATGAGTTAGAATTACATTTTCAGTTTATGTATGTATTATGTAGTGTCTAAAAGCTAGTTATCCATCTTATAATTTTAACTAAGAATCTTAAGATAACAAAAGGGTAGTTCTACTCATTTGGCTAAAGAAGGGAAATATTTTGGTTGCTAGTATTAACAGTCCTCTGTCAAGCTTCCTGATGCTGTAAAGGAGAGAATTTTACACCTTCCCTCAATCGTAAACTGGAATAGTCCCTGCCAATATATTAATTAAGACCAGTATGTAAGAGTACCTTCTCTTTTTGTTTATTTTTTGTGCTGTTATTTTTACAAATGGCAGAACAGATGAATCATGGCTAGAAACAGGTGTTGATTATTGTCCACCACAAGTTCAATTTCCAAGTTCTGTGAAAGCTGTGCAGCTGTGTTGTATCACACTTCAGAATATCTCAGTATAACTTCTTTCTTCGCCTTCCTTCCCAAATGTAAAATTGGAAAGTAACCTATTTTCTGATTTTTATGTGAATAGCAGTGAAACAGGTTTCCTTCAAAGATGCCAAAAACACTTCATTTGAACTCTGGAAGGAGAGACATTTCCCCTCCCCACACACACACACTTGCATTGACTAAAGTGAAAATTTTAAAACAATAATATGAAAAAACAGCTAATATTTGGTGGCAGTTTTGAGACTTTTTTTTTGGGTGTAATGATATTTTTATTGATGCTTTGGGTGTTATGAAACCAATGAATTGCATATGTATACTACAGTACATAACTTCTGATGACTGAGATCTCTTGTCAAATTAAAATACCTTTTTAAAATAAACTAATTCGTTCTCAGAGGACTAACAGCACACTCAGTTTGGATTTTAAAACAGACATTTTTGAGTTGTATGAGCTCAAAGAAAGTGACAACTTGCTCAGGTTTGGCAGGTCTGTTCCTCAAAATAGGGCAAATTATATTAAATCAAATTTGGCAAATAATAAAAATTCCTAGACATAGAAAAAGCATGAAGTTTCATCATGAAAACCAAATAAACTTTTGACAAAGTTGAACTAAGGGTCTTGTTTAGGAAACCCTTCTTAATCTTTATCTGTTGCCTGGAGAGGGGAAGATTTTACAAAAGGGCCTAAGGGATATAAGAGCACAGTCAATGGAACTTGTTCTTGTAATCTAATAGGGTATGTAGATGGTGCTTTGATTGTTGTGGCTCAGGTTGGAGCTGGGGCTCTCAACCCCACCCTTCCTCAAAGGCCTCAGAACTTGAGCTTCAATGTCTACCCAGCTATTGTTAGAATGCTAGCATGAGCCTGTGAACCCAGGCTGAGAGGCTCACGCCCAGATGCAGTATAGACATGTCCATAAGCATTTTTGAAAATCTACCCTAGAGTTGTTCATGTGGCATGGTATCTATTACTTTAAAGGGTTTCTGGATTTTGTAACATTTCAGATTAGGATTTCTCTGCAAACTGTACTAAATCTCTGTAAAGAAAATAAAATGTTAAGTCGTCATAAATATATGTAAATATTTCATAGAATGTCAATAAAATTCCTTCTAAAATGTTTTGTTAAATCTTCTCTATAGATGTATGTAAATGCCATGAATAGGAATATAATTAATATTCTGGAATTCTGATTTTAAAGATTGTTTTAAAATTGGTAGATAATATATGAACACTAGCAACTCTGGTTTTAAAATTGAGAATAGATTTCTAGACAAAATCACTGCATGTTTCACTTTTTGTGTGTACAGATAGCTGAAACAGCTTAGTTTACTAAATTCCCAAGCTGAGGATGCCTTTAGGCCTAATCAGAGACAAAGTAGGTGAGGTAATATCTTTTATTAGGCTTCTGTTGGTGAAAGGCACAAAGTTTTGAGCTATATAGAGCTGTTCCTCATGTCTGGAGCAACATTTAATGCTTGTGCAGTTTCATAAATCTGAAGGGACAATGAAAACGTACTCATATCAATCATAATGTAGAAGCCAGGATGGCCTCTAAATATTGCAATGTCAGTCATTTTCACTGTCTAAACTTTGATTTATTTGTCAATATTGAAGATTGTATGTGTTCTGTCATTTCACATTTGTATAAAAAATTGCTGAAGATTATTGGTGAGAAATCTGAAAGCTTTGAAATCATGTAGAAAAGAAAGTGTATAAAGTAAAATCTCTAATGTTCAGACATAGAATTTTTGCTAGAAAATAACAGCCCAAACGAGTGGCATCTTTTAATTTAATTTTAATCTGTTGTATTTTGAAGATGAAACTATTCTGAACCCTTCTTTCCCCTCAATATAAGTATTAGTATTGATGTATGTTTCTTGATGATCTGCTGATATTGAAAAGGTGCTGTAGGGAAAGTTGGGGATTGACAGTCAAGAACACCCGTTACCTTAATGCAAATACCTCTGTCCCCAGCTGGCCCCACCCTTTGTGGAGCCCAGAAGCCCCTCCCCCTGTGGCCACCAGCCCTCCCTCCCCACGACACCAAGCACTGGGTGGAGGGGCCCCCCCAGCACCGGCAACCCCCCATCCAAGCACAGGGGGGCAGCCCCAGCGCTGGCAGCCTCTCCCTCCCTCCGCCCCAAGTACCGGGTGGCACGGACCCAGTGCCCCAGGACCCCCCAGCGCTGAGCAGCCTCAGCCACTCCAAGTCCCGCCCGCAGCCATCCTAGCCGCCCACCCCAGCATACGTAGGCGGCGAATTATATGGGCCCATGGTGCCTGTACACCACCAGTATTTAGAAATGTGGGCTTGGTTTCACCAAAGTTTGGGCTTACCACGCTTTGGGGGGCCCTGCACTTGAGGGGGATATGAGATCCAGGGTGGCCTGGGTGGTTAGGTGGGGGCCTGGCACCAGCAGCAGTGAGCGACCTAGCCCCAGCCTGGTGGGATGGGGTAGGGAGGGGGCAGAGCAGGTGTGGGCTGGGGCTGGGTTGCTCGCTGCTGCCAGCACCAGGCCCCCTGCTAATTCTCTAGTCTGTCCTATGGATGGGAAGGCTCTGCTTGGACCCATTATGGGCACCACCAAAAATTATAGAAACCTGGTGCCCATGCCAGCATGCTTCCTTGAAGAGAATCAGCCAGCATGGGCAAGCAGGAGGGGGCCTTCTGGGCAGAGCGTGGGCGGGGCCACACTGGGCTATTTTGGGAAGCATAGCTCCCCCTGCCTATGATGCATGCCACCTATACTATCCTTCCTTTATCTCATTTTTGACTGAGTATTAGACCCACAAGGTCTGTGCAGCCACCATTCTGCTGCTTTATTTTTAAATATTGAAATAGCGATGCCATGCTATCTTTCTGAGAGTGATTGAAAGATGCAGTATAAAACTAACAAGTGCCTGACCCAGTCTAACTTTTCATTTTGTGAGTATTTGTTGTATAGTGATGGCTATGTCTTACCGTTGCTGGCATGAGCACTGTTAGACTTGTATGTATAGTCACACCTCTTTATTTGGAGAGTGCCAGGTTTTTTTCCCTTATATTTATTCCCCTTTTCTTCTTTGTCACTTCAGCACTTGCCCAGCTAATCAGAATAGTGAATTTGCTATTGTTTCTGTGAATTTCTGGGGAGACATACTAAAGCCAATAGGGGTGGTGTGGGTGTTGTATCTCTTTATCTACACTGGTTATTCGCTGTACCGCAATTTTTTTTAGAGCAATAGTATATAAACCTAAAAGCTTACTGAAATATAAACAGCATCAATATAAATCACCATTTCAGTATTTCCAATCTGAAGTGTGCAAAAATCCTGAGCTAGGCTGCAAAAAATTATGAGTAGTTTAAAAATCCTGAGGCATTTTAAAAATACATTGGCTTCTCTTTATTTGTTTTTTTGGTAACTGAGCCTTTAGGTCTCATGTTTTCAAACTTTTCTCTGCAATTATGAGGGTCTTTTAAAATGAAAGTTAATTTTTTTTACATAAAAACCTATCCATGAACTGTGGCTATAAGAAAAACACCAAATATTGTTAGACTGCTGATAAAATCACAAGAGTTGGCAACACTGCAATTTCCATTGGTGCAGCACATCTAGATGAGGTCTGGGGTCAATGTTGTTACATTGGTGCACCAATGTTTTAAAAACCGCAGTGTAGACAAGGCCTTTTGAGGAATGGGAAGTAGGAGGAAACTCGTACGTACTCTTTATAATTATTTTGCATGTGATGCTCTTCAAAATGATCATGGGCCCAGGTTGCCTCTGCAGCAGTACAGTTCACCATCGGGGTGGACTTTGTTTCAGGGATTTCTGAAGAAACTGAATCAGGTGGTAATAAATAATATACTGAAGTCAAAGAATATTCAGATTAACATATTTTGGGTTAAATAACACTATTGTTCTTAAAGTCAGGAAGCAATAAAGTACATAAATAAGCATCGTACAGGTATTGTTAAAGCTTATTTTTCTCTATTTCAGGACACATGCTAACATTTTGTTTCCAATTTATATATTGTTGCTCTTTTTAAAAAAAAAAAATTGCTGTAGAGGGAATAACCAGGAATTTTGAGTTTACTGAGTAAAAGCTTGACTGATGTATAGAATTTCATGGTTTCACATTGGGCTGTATGGAAAACAGTAGCATTCATTATATAGCTTGACAAAATGTTCATAATTGCAGTTGACTTGCAAATTTCTCTAAAATTACACTTCTGTGAGAAAACAACTCCTTCAATGTGTAAAAATTACCATTCGTTTCTTTGGTTTTGACCTCTGTTGATCTTACTAATACTTAGTTATTCTCATATGTTCTAGCCTTGCTGGCAGGGAAAAAGGGACTTTTAAATTTTTTTTATTACATTCCTGCCAGAGATTTGGGGAGATTGTTTTTAAGAGTTGTTATAACAGCGCCCATTAGCTACGTTAAGGATATATTCCCGCTTCTGTTATAAAACTTTTTCAGGGATTTATTACTTGGCCATTTGAATTCTCTTTGCAATGAAACTTGGCGTGGAAGCCCAGATGCTTTTGTGTATGTGTGCACGGGTGCATGTGCACACGCATGTGTGTTTTAAAATTTGATCAAATTTGGTTAAGCATTTTTAAACAGTATTTAATACAATAATGTTCAGTAAACATTGCTTTCTATGTAACTGTTTTTTAAAACATTCCAGTTTTTAATTCATAACATGAAAACAATGGTCTCAAAGTGATTAAAATAAGATCCTCATCTTAAAAATAATTCCTGATTTTGTTTACTTGGCCTTCTAATGTTCACAGTTTGGTTGGGGGAAATATTTTGAATTACCGCAACAACACATGTAAGTAGATTACTATAAATGTGGTCAGAAGATTTCTGTAATTGTTTTTGTTTTATTTCACCAAGTGAAATTCATCAATTGCTGTTAAGTCTTATTCTTGAAATTGAGCTTTGCTCTTTAAAAGAGCCAGTGTTGCGTACAATAAGCGACAACTTGGGGTGCATATTTTGGGCCTATCTTTGAAGTTTAGTTCAAAAATTGTGGATATCAAGTAAGCACTATCTGAACTGTGAACGTCTATTTTTCTTGCACTTTTGTATTCTTGTTGAAACAAATCATCTTGGTTTAAGAAATGCATTCCTATTATCTGCCTCTTTCCATTCCTTTCTCTCTCCTTAGAGAGCCTTTCTATCCATTAGAGTGCTTTGAGGACCTGCTATTCCACCAGCCCTTTCCTTCATACTTGTAATTGCTCATTGGAACTACCATTCTTTTTTCCAGAAGAGGACTAAAAGGGATTCACTTCTGATCTTGTTAACTCTCAGTCGATGGACACGATGTTGTTGAGGTCATGTCTACGCTACACCTATTGAATTCTGGGAA
This sequence comes from Dermochelys coriacea, assembly GCF_009764565.3. Classification (NCBI taxonomy): domain Eukaryota; kingdom Metazoa; phylum Chordata; order Testudines; family Dermochelyidae; genus Dermochelys; species Dermochelys coriacea. Next base: position 162,012,159 of record NC_050068.2, read on the forward strand.
AGGGCCCCTGAGCCCACTCTTATCAGAAGGCCCTCCCCCAATCTACGGGGAGGAGCCACTAAACCCAGGGTTCAACTGAGCACCTGGGACAACCAATGGTACACTACAAACGTATGTTGACTCAAGTTACGTTTCAGAGTAGCAGCCATTAGTCTGTATCCGCAAAAAGAAAAGGAGTACTTCTTAGAGACTAACAAATTTATTTGAGCATAAGCTTTCGTGGGCTACAGCCCACTTCATCGGATGCATGCAGTGGAAAATACAGTGGGGAGATTTATATACACAGAGAACATGAAACAATGGGTGTTACCATACACACTAACAAGAGTGATCAGGTAAGGTGAGCTATTACCAGCAGGAGAGCTAGGGGGAAAAAACCTTTTATAGTGATGATCAAGGTGAGCCATTTCCAGGAGTTGACAAGAACGTGTGAGGAACAGTGCGGGGCGGGGGAGGGGGAAATAAACATGGAGAAATAGTTTTACTTTGTGTAATGACACATTCACTCCCAGTCTTTATTCAAGCCTAAGTTAATTACAGGTCAGTGTTTGTGAAGCTATGGTTGTCTTTAATGGTTGTCCCCTGGGGTGGAGTGTAGGGATAGTGCGACGACCTCTGATGCCATGTGGAATGTTGAGGAGGTGTATAGAGAGCTCCAGATACTGAGTTCTCTATGGGCTGCAGAAGTGAGTTTAGGATTGTTGAATGTTCAGGTCCACCAGAGTGTGCAGCATCTGTGTTTGCTCCCTGAGAAGCCACGTTATGTCCAGGTGCATCTTCCCTCTCCTTTTCCTGCTGGGGCGCCTGGGCCTCTCTCCTCTCCATTCTTTCCTTCTCCACTCTCTTGTCATGACAGAGGCATGGGCGATCTGACTTACTGATCAGAGCAGGAGTCAGGCTGGGTCAGATACCAGGAAGTCAGTCAGATAAGCCAGAGCGTACACCAGGAGGCAGGCAGGGTCAGGTTACCAGGCGATCGGGAAGTAGTCCTAAGCAGAGAGATCCAGTTGCATGGACAACTTTCTGTTCCTGTGCTAGGTTTTAAAAAAAAAAAAAAAAAAGCTGTAAACCAATCATGGCCCCCAGTGTTCTGTCAGTTGGACTCCTCTGTCAGGGTTCAGCTTTTGTTCTGGTAAATTGTTAGCAAGTCATTGGGTGGCAGGTTGGAACTTATGAGCTCCTAAGAGCCCTTAAACCAGGATTTAAGACCTGCATTCCCTGATAGCTGTCCACAGTGTTAATCCTTGAGGCCTGTGCTCAGGGTCCAATGCAGCACTTGCTTACAGGATCTCACTGAACATGTCATCTCAAGTCCTCATCTTTCTCCTCCTTATCTGGCTCAGATGTTCTGTGGGTATAGAAGGGTAGACTCTCGAGGCCAAATAGCAGCGGCCACAGATAAAACGCACAGAGAGATATTGTTTTCACTATGGAAAGCAAAACTTAAGATGCTGGAAATCACTCCCCTTGCTACCCAAAAGTTATGAGCACTATCTTCTCTCTATTGTTTGCGATTGCTTGTGCACATCGCCAGTCACAACGCTAGCCATGGTGAGTATTGCCCACTGGGGGTCAGGGAAATGAGGAGGGAATTGCTCAGTTTCATCATTCTAGTAGTGTAGGGCAATGGTGTCTGCTGAAGTTATCTGGCATGGAGGAAGAAATAAGGGAGCCCTTCCTGGAAGTCTTTGGGAGAGGATTTCACAATACTGCCATGGAAGTTTCTTAGCAAACTCTAAGGAGGATTCAAGGGACACCCCTATGTACATAAACAAGCTGTTCTTCGAGGAGCATTCCTATGGGTTCTTCACTTTGTGTGTCTTGGCATCCTGTGCCTGTAATTGTAGATTTGTGGTAGCAGTGCCAGGTTGGGCTGCACATATGCCGTAGTTGTCTCATGCCGCTCTGAGCAGTTACATAGCGGTGTGCAGCCAACTGTCCCACAGTTCCTTCTCTACTGTCTTTGGCTTGAGTCAGAGCAATCAGCAGTGCCCTCTCTTACCTCAGATAAGATTTATAGTAGTTAGTTCATAGTGATAGTGTTAGCTTAGTTGTCGTTAGTTTCTACATCTATTGCCTTCCTTTAATTTCTTAAATTAAAAAAAAAATCCCCTTTATCTTCACTATCTATCCCTACATCTCCGGCAGGCATACAGCCTTTGCCTCAACAGGATTTACCCATGTGTTTTTTCCCTAAGAGACCAGCTCCCTCAGGCATGCCCGGCTCACTTGGCTTTAAACGGTACCTGACTTGCAGACTATCCATGCTGGTCTCTGATGGCCACAGTCAGTGTGTCCCCTGCCTCAGTGAGACAGATGTTACTCAAAAGTGCCCACAGTGCAGAAAATTGGTAGCTAAGACAAGAAAAGCCAGGGATCTCCAACTGAAGCTTCTCATGATGGAGAAATCCTTCAGTCCAGCCTCTGACCTGGAGTCCAGGTCACCCCCGGCCAACTGCAGCCTCTGACAGTGGTTCCGTTTATACATGGGCTGCTAAAGAACCTAATTCTAGAAAGGCTACCAAGTAGCAGCAACAGACATCCCTGCACCGAGAATCGCCTAAACGAAAGCAATTTCCAACAGAAAAATCTGCCCTGCTACTGATGGCTCTGAGAGCATCAGACCGCGAGGCACTGGGAACATCCGACACCAAGAGTTCCCAAAGAGCTAAAGAGCCTGTGCGGGCAGGCACTAATGGAGATTCACACAGCAAAGTGAAACATTCCAGCTTGGCCCCCATGGAGCCAAAGAAGATCTCTGCACCGAGCAGTACAATGGTGCCACCTGCTGTACGGCACAGCTCTAAATCTTCAGCACCGGTAGCTTCAACTCATGCTCCCGGGCTGTCTACCATGCTGTCTCCGTCACCGAGCCTCATGGTACCACAGCAGTTCATGAGACATGCGGACCTGGTAGTGGCTTCAACGCCACCTCTACTCAGCACCGAGGTCCCCCCATCCAGATTGGTACCTAACCAGCTGACTATTCCCTGCAGGTCAGCCCCCCATCTCCAGTGAGGAGGAAGAAGAGGATGATGCAGTAATATATACTCATCATTCCTCACCAAAGCCAGGTGAGGAATCATCAACAACCACCTGCAGATATGAGGATTGTACGGTCACCTATGGGCACCACCCCTATACCATTCCCACCTAACTGGTCATACCGGGATCCATGGGCAATGTATAGGGCCCAAAACGGCAGGTCACCTAGCCTGCCTAGGTCCAGAATAGCCCTGGCCCCTTCACCTACTGTCCTTGCACCCTCTGAACCACAAGAGGAAGACACTGAGGAACCTGAGGACACAGCCAAACAGAACACTCCGCTGCCTACTCACCTCTCATCTTTGTCACCAGATGAAACCATAATGCCACCTACTACAGGGGATGATTTCAAATCCTTTCAGGACCTCTTCAAAAGGGTTGCTGACTTTCTAGATATTTCATTAGCACAGCTACCAGAAGCCCGACATACACTCACGGACATACTCCAGGCACCCCCATCAGCAAAGATAGCCCTGCTGTTAAATGATGCTATTATGGAGACTGCGAAAATAATCTGGCAGACTCCAGCTACTAAACCAACCTCATGTAAGAAGTCAGACAGTAAGTATTATGTGCCAACAAAAGGAGCTGAATTTTTATTCACACATCCTGAACCAAACTCCTTAGTGATGGAGGTGGTCATTCAAAGGGGGAAACAACACGAGTCCCGAACAGCCCCATACGATAAGGATTGGAAAAGATTAATAGACTTTTTTGGGCGAAAAGCCTATTCATCAGCTATGCTTCAGTTCCACATAGCTAACTATTTGGCCCTGCTGGATAAATATACACACAATCTGTTCTCCAAAATGTGAACCTTTATTTGCCAGATGACAAAAAAGAATGGTACAAAGCACACATTTCTGAAAGGGGTCTTATCTTCAGGATAGCTCTCCAGGCTTCCCTTGACTCTGCAGGCACAGCAGCATGATTCATCACTACATCCGTTGTCATGTACCATGCATCCTGGCTCCATCTCTCCCGATTCCCAAGTGAGGTCCAGGCAAGAGTTGAGGACTTACCCACTGAAGGACAGAAATTATTTCCAGACAAAATCGATGTCTCACTACACACCCTAAAGGACTCAAGGGCGACCTTGAAAACCCTTGGCATGTAGGTAACTGCAAGCGAAAAGATATAGTGATTCCGGTCTACACCATACTCCCAGCCACAAAGACAGTACGACCAATGGCATGAACAAAAACAGAACAGACGTCGGCAGAATCAAGATCAACCTTCAACGTCTCAACCATCCATCTCCAGACAATCTTTTTGAAAGTATGGTCAAGGGCACGAGACCTCCATACTCTGATTCCAGAACCAGATACGGTCCCCCACCCATTCAGAGACTGTCTGTCACTTACTACCCAGTCTAGAACACCATCACGACAGACAAATGGGTTTTAGTGATTATCCAAAAGGGCTACTCCATCCCCTTTATTTCTATCCCACCTACCCACTCACCTTCCCCATCCCCCTTCAGGGACCCGTCTCACGAGCACCTGTCATGACAGGAAATACACCACCTTGTACAATTAGGTGCCATGGAACCTGTACTATCACAACATGGGGAAAGGTTTTTGTTCCCATTACTTTCTAACTCAGGAAAAGACCTGTGGGTGGAGACCCATCCTGGATTTACAAAAACTCAACAAATTCGTAAGAACATAATGTTTAAAAATGGTGACTCTTAACCACAATAATTTTGGCAATAGAGAAAGGAGATTGACTCTCATCCCTTGACCTCCAGGACGCTTATTTTCGTATTACCATTCACCTGTCACACAGAAGATTCCTGAGATTCGCCCTAGGGAAACAGCATTTCCAATACAGAGTACCACCCTTCGGCCCTTCCACTGCCCCAAGAGTTTTTTCTAAAGTTCTCTCTGTCATTGCTGCTCACCTCCTCAGATAAAGGGTGATGATATTTCCATACTTGGATGACTGCCTGATAGGGGCACCCATGCAGCAAGGAGCAATAAATGCCATGGAGAGCATGATAACCCTGATCACGGACCTAGAGTTGCAAATAAATATACAAAAGTCCACGCTGGTTCCTGTCCAGAAGTTGGAATTCATAGGAGCCTACCTAGAATGTCTCACAGCAATAGCAGTGTTACTCCAACAACGCTTCCTCACTCTAGTCAACCTAATTTCAATGGTGATGGACAGCCCACAAACACCATGCTTACAGCTCTTGGGGCGCATGTCACAGTAATGTTTGTTATAAACATGCTAGACTCCACATGAGATGCTTACAGGCCTGGCTTTGAACAGTGTATATAATGCACAGACACTCTCTCAACAGACGCCTCACAATGCCACGCAGGGTAAAAGGCTCACTGACATGATGGACGAAACCACAGAATGTCTGCTCAGGAGTCCTTTCCAACAAAAAGCTACAACCATGACACACGTGACAGATGCTTCCCTAGTTGGTTGGGGGGCACATTTATGCCATAATAAGATCCAAGACCACTGGTGCCCAGCAAAGTCCAACCTGCACATAAACTTATTGGAGTTAAGTGCAGTCTGAAATGCATGCGAGCACTTTCTTCCTTGAATCAAGATCAACGCCATCAAAATCCTTACGGACTATATAGCATGCATGTTCTATATAAATTGCTAACGGGGAGTATGCTCATACTCCCTATGTACAGAGGCAATACGCCTTTGGATTGGTGCATCACTAACAACATAGAGATATCTGCATCCTATCTGCCGAAATGTCAGAATACAACAGCAGATCAACTAAGCAGAGATTTTTTTACAAACCCACGAAGGGGAGATGGACCCTGGAATTCTCAAAACTATATTCAAACTATGGGGGATCCCCACCATAGATCTATTTGCAACAGCTCAGAATGCCAAGCGTCCACAATATTGCTCCCAGGCTGGATTGAGACACCATCACTCCTGAAATGGGAGGCATCACTAATGTATGTATTTTTCCCCGAATCCACTCCTAAGCCAAGTCATTCACAAGATCAGGCAGGACAAATCCAGGGTCATTCTCATTGCACCCACATGGCCCAGACAAACATTCCATACCTGCACCAGATGGCAGGGAAACCGCCTCGAACCCTTCCCTTAGTGCCTCATCTTCTATGACAAGATATGGGATACATCCATCACCCCAACCTTGCAGTACTCCACCTCAAGGCCTTGTTACTCCATGGCTGATAGGGAGTCGAGAAGGACTGTTCTGAGGAAGGGAAAGAGATGTCTTTCTGACTGTTTCAGTAGTATATCCATAAGTGGACACAATTCTGCACCTGGTGCCAGGACAAACAGATCTTTCCACAGATGGCCCCCCTACCGAGAATCTTCAACTATATACTGAGGCTTAAAAAATTGGAGCTATCCACATGCTCCATCAGAGTACTCTTGGTGCCATCACCTCCTTTCACGACAAGACGGACAGTGTCACTATATTTGCTCACCTGATGATTAAACACTTCCTTAATGGCATAGAAAACACTTATCCCACACTAAGAAACCCTACAGCCATGTGAGATCTCAGCCTTGTTCTAAGCGGTCTTATGGGAAAACTGTTTGAACCCTTTGCAACTTGCTCTGTGTTGCAGTTACCAGTGAAGGTGGCTTTCCTCATTGTCATCACGTCTGCAAGATGGGTGGGAGAATTAGGTGCCCTAATGGTACACCCATTTTATACAACATTCTTTAAGGATAAAATAATCCTACGACTGCATCCTAAGTTTATACCCAAGGTCACCTCCCCTTTTCATATAAATCAACCTATTTATTTACCTGTATTTTTCCCAAAGCCACATCCTGACAGGAGGGAAGTCTCTCTCTACATGCTAGATGTTCACAGACCATTAGCCTTTTACATAGAAAGAACAAAAACATTCAGAAAATCACCTCGACTATTCATTTCCATAACAGAATGCTTGAGGGGCTAACCCAGGGGTGGGCAGATTATGGGCCATGTCTGGCCGAGCTCTTGTTGGGGAGCGGGGTTGGGGGCTTGTCCCATTCCACACATGCCATGGTTCCGTGCGGCTCCCAGAAGCAGCGGCATGGTCCCCCTCTGGCTTCTACATGTAATTGCAGCCAAGAGGCTCCACATGCTGCCCCTGCCCCCAAGCGCTGGCTCTGCAGCTCCCATTGGCCGGGTCTGCGCCTCTGTGTAGGAGCCAGAGGGGAGACATGTCGCTGCTTCTGGGAGCTGCTTGAGATAAGCACTGCCCGGAGCCTGTACCCCTGACCTCCTCCTGAGCCCCAGCCCTGATACCCCTCCCGCCCTCTGAACCCCTTGGTCCTAGCCTGGAGCCCCCTTCTGCACCCCAACCCCCTCATCCCCAACTCCATCCTAGAGCCCGCCTGCCACAGCCTGGAGCCGCCTCCCGCACCCTGAACTCCTCATTTCTGGCCCTATTCCAGAGCCCTCATCCCCTCTCTTACCCCAGCCCCCAATTTTGTGAGCATTTATGGCTCGCCATACAATTTCCATATCTAGATGTGGCCCTCAGGCCAAAAAGTTTGTCCACCCCTGGGTGAAACCATCCCAAAACAGAGACTATCCAAATGGATATGTAGATGTATCAATTTGTGATACCAGAACCACAATCTGCAACCTCCAGTGGGAATTAGCAGATACTGAATGAGAAAGTTAGCAACATTTGTGGTTTATCACTGACATTTGCAAAGCAACTACCTGGGCATCAACCCATACTTTCACTAAACACTATGTTTTAGAACAACAATCAGCAGCAGATGCTCAGTTTGGGCTTATGGTGATATCCACTGTCAATAGACTAACTCCGAAGCCCCTCCCCTCCACTGAGGGGCACTGCTCAACAGTCACCTAAAGTGGAGCTCCCACAGGGGTGCTCCTTGAAGAAGAAGAAGAAGAAGAAGAAGAAGAAGAAGAGAAGTTTACTCACCTTGTGCAGTAACTGAGGTTCTTTGAGATGGTTGTCCCTGTGGGTGCTCCATGACCACATTCCCCCCACCCCCCTGTACTTTGGAATTTTCACGCCGATTCTCTGATGTAGAGAAGGAACTGGGGGACGGTTGGCTGCACACCACTATGTAGCCACTCGGAGTTGCGCGTACGGCCCAACCAGGTACTGCTACCACAAATCTCCAATTACAAGTACACCTAAATTACAAAACACCTAAAGTGGAGCACCCACAGGGACAACCATCTCGAAGAACCTCACTTTCTGCACATGCACTTCCCCCGTGCTCCTTCCACATGTTCTTCCCCCTGCCTCCCCATCTAACTCTAGATGGGAATGAAAAGCAGATGATAATGCTACCGCTCTTGGTGGTATCAGTACCTCCTCTCTCATGAGTAAATGAATGAAAAGTCAAAAGATGTGTCCTGCTACTTTGGGGGTGCCATCTCTGTAACTGAAAAATTTTCTACACGCTTACCCAAGGTTCCTTCCCCTGCATTGGGCTTGATTGGCTGGACTGAGATGAAATCAAAAGTAGGTTCTGGCTCACTGCACAGCTGGATCGCCCAGTCACCTGTTCCCCATACTCTTCCTCCTATTTCTTGTCCACATCCTCCTTGCTGTTCATGGCAGAGACCTGTTGCTCAAGCTCCTCGGAGGTATCCACAGTGGGGGGTGGTCTCTGCCAGATATCGTACTCAGCTCTTGGTAAAAGTGGCAAATCTGTGGCTCAGCACCGGATTGATTGTTGGCCTCCCTGGCCTTCTGGTACATCTGCTGCAGTTCCTTGGCTTTCACACGGCCCTGCTGCTGATCCCTGTCACTCCTTCACCTGCATCCCCTGAGCGATCTGCTCATAGATGTCATTGTTTCTGTGGTTAGTTTGGAGCTGTGCCTGCAGAACCTCTCTTTCCCCATTGGCCCAGGAAATCCAATATCTCTCCTACTCCAGGTAGGAGCACGTGTGGAGCGTGTAGCTGGTATGGTCAGCTGGGCAGTTGAATAACAAACTGAATAACAAAGAGCTGCTAGGTGTGCTCATCAGGTGAGGTCAACATAAGCTGCCTTGCATTGACCTAATTTTGTAGCTTAGTCTAGGTGTGAGTATCTGTTATACCAAATAAAATAAAAACCAGCAGGATCTTATTAAAGGGAAAAAGGCAACATATCACATTTATTGTGAATACAGAAAGAATCATAGTAAGCAGTTAGTTATAGCTATAACATTCCATTCACACACACACACACACACACACACACACACACACACACAGGTTCTGCAAGGTTGTTATCATAGTTACCAGCCTTAGAGTTGCTCATGCCAAGCCACTGGCCAGGTGGCCTGGACATGAGGAGGGAGCAGGGTCTTGTCAGATGCACATCTGATGCTCCTGGAAGTTGGTTTGCAGATTCAGACCCCAAAGTTCTCACTTTCTAGAGTCCATTTGTATAGGAATTTCTTCCTGTGCTAGTCTCTGGGAATTGCTTCATCATGCTGTTGCTGAATCAATTGGCAGATGGCACATTCCTGACGGCTCCGTGCTGCCAGATGTTCTCTTGTTCTTTGGTTCTCCCATTCTTGAGGCTGTAGGGTGGATTCCAGTCTGCCCTCCGGGGGTCCACTGGTTATTTCCACTTGACGCCTTCTTCAGCCGATGGACACTGGATTCTTAGGCTGGCACCTCCCTGATCATTAATTTATTATCCACACCAAGCATCCATCCACATACATCCTCTATCTCTATTTTAATCACAATTGTTAACAAAGCGAGATGAATACAACGAAAGGGCGGGGAGTCTCTGGGTGCTCTTTCTGTTACAGAGTATTGCTTTGAGTCTCTCTCTGAATGAGTAGTTGTTGTTACAAAGAATTGCTTTGAGAACAGACGCTGTCATAGAATGTACTAACACAATTAGCAGCTTGCAAGTTTCACACGTAAAGGGAGAGAAACAGTACCAAAAACCAAGAGACCTCTTAATTAGTAATACCCTGGAATTTAAGCTATAGGGAATCAAACTCATTTGTGATTTTAATACAGAACTTGTTTAATATGATCCAACATATCAACAGGTACTCAATTCTCTTTCCTTGGTGCTAAGCATGCTACTTCTGCAGCATTCCGAGAACTGGTTGGCCAGTGACATACTGATACAGGCAATGAGCTGGGTTTCCTGTACTGTAATGTAGATTGCCACCAATAGGCAGAAGTAGTTTTTTACATAGCCAAAAGCCTAACTTTTAAATAGGGACTGTTATGACTCTTATACTCTCTTTTGGAGGCACATTGGATTGAGCATGAACAAAAGCTGTATGCAGTGGTGTTGTTGTCGTGTTGGTCCCAGGATGTTAGAGATACAAGATGGGTAAGGTAATATCTTTTATGGGACCAATAATCTGAATTTTGAATGTATTCCTTTTTGTCAATTTACATTAGATGCTTGATGTTATAACTTGCGGTGAAAGACCCGGGGCTTTTTTCCATACTTGAAATACTTTCCCATGCGTATAGGAACCTTGAGTGTCATGGTAATTCTTCTTCTGCTTAAGCAAGGCAGGTTTTGACATCATTCAAAGCTTGTCAGCTCCACTGCTGTGTCCTGTCAGAGTAAAATGAGGTGGTATTTATCCCTTTTACTGGAACAAGGGAACGTCCCAGTTGCTTCAGGAACAAGTGAAGAATAGGAAGGAACTTAACACTTTGACTGGTTTCAGAGTAGCAGCCGTATTAGTCTGTATTCGCAAAAAGTATCCGTATTCTCACTTCGTCGGAGCTGTAGCTCACGAAAGCTTATGCTCTAATAAATTTGTTAGTCTCTAAGGTGCCACAAGTACTCCTTTTCTTTTTGCGAACACTTGGACTGTCTTACATTTATTTAACTTAGTATCTATATAGTTTAACTACCTTTAAGTTTTTTCTTTGAGCGATTTTTCAGTTTAAATTATGCTTTTTCAACCCATAAAGTGTCATCCATACACAAAACTAAAACTGAGGATGTTGAAGCCTGTTAACCTTTACGTTGCTCATAGCTAGGAATATGGTGTTGCCTACAATTACAAAAACTTGTAATTACTAACAATTACGTCTCATTATTTCCTTTTTATTTGTTTCCTACCACACTGCTTTCATTCTCGCACTTCAAAACTACTGCAAATTATCCATAGCACGTAACTTCTGAGAGTTTAGAATCTCACAATTTACTACTACTATGGCCTGGTCTAAACACAGTTTTGTAGCAGCTTCGGGGATACTTTTTTTTTTTTTTTTTTGACTCCTAGTTATATTGGCAGAACTTCTGTTGTGGACACTGTAACACTGGCATAAAGGTATATTCCCATATGGGAATTAACTGTAGTGATACAAGCACATTTATGCTGATGTAACTGCATCCATATTTGAAAGGTTATACTACTTTAACTATACTAGTATGATTAAAGGAGAACAACTCTTGTATGTAGACAAGTCCTTAGATTAAAAAAAAAAAAAAAGATATTACTACAGGTCACGTGTGCTGCTTACTTCATTGGCCGGTGAAATAGGTTCACTATGTGAGTACCCATCCTTGTAATTTTTGGTGGAAATTTCTTGTTTTGATGAACTCACCAAATCATGAAGTTGTTAGATTTCTGAGTAAAAGTATGTTGAAGTTCAAAGAAAAGTAGTGATTTTGATACACTTATCTAAATATCTAAACATATCACTTTATGTTTTAAAGTGTTTTCTTCATATATAACCAAGAATGGGTTTTTAATCTTTTACTTCTCATATTTGTAAATTATGCTTATGCCGTACTTTGGTCAACAGGATTTACTCAATTAATCAGATTTACAGATTAGTTTCTTTATTGATCACAACTCTTTCATGCTGAAGATCAATGCTAATGTACTTTAAATCTTTAATTGCTAATCCTTTTTTTTTAATTAACATTGATGTTTGTTGGTATAATCCCTACTAATATAGAATTTAATTTGTTTGGTGCAGTGAAGTACTTTCTGATATCACTTAATTCGTTTATGGAAGTAAAAGACCAGTAAGAAAGCAATTATTTTTCTATTTAAAAAAATGAAAATGATGCACTTTAGCAAAAGAATTCATGATGAGTTCAAGTTAATGTGTTCAAACAACCATATTTTTGTGTGATTTATATATTTATATTTTTTCTATATAATGTAGAATGATATAGTGTGTATGGCAATAAAATCATTAAAATTTGAAATAGGTGGACGTTAATCCTGCTTCCACTGAAAAGCTCAATGCCACCTTAATTATGGAGTTGCAGAAGACACCTCTAATGACATGTTATATAATGACTTCCTCTGTTATGACTTGTATTATAAACCCTAGGAGTTGTCAGTAAGTACAACTAAGAACATAATAGTGGATAGGGTATTTTTTTTGTTTTTGTTTACACACCTTCATCCCAGCTTGCTCTGTTTAATGATTGGGTAAGCTGTGCTATTTTTACATTTTGTAATATATACAAGAAAAGATACCACATTTCCAATCTTTTAAATGTATTATAGGTGGGCTAGTAGTGAGTCCTATATTTGATTGTCTAACATTTTCCATTATCAAAGATTCTTCCCCTTTTTGGGGGTGGGGGGAAGGAGGGAGTTTTGTTTTTGAGAAGCTCCAACACTTCCATGTTTTGCAGCAAACTATTGAAATTTGGCGGTAATAAGCCCTTGACCTAGACAAGTGCCCTTTCTTTGTCTCAGGAAATTCCATTTGGGCTTAGTTAGGTTGTAAAAGTTTTAAAAACAATCATTTTTCTTCTCTCTTCAGTTACTTTGGCATCCTTCCAATTTTTTTTTTAAAAAAGGAACTGAACATGGACTTTGGAAAATGCCAGGCCCATTCTGCCACCAAAGCTATAGCAGCAGTATACTGGGAATACTTGGGATTTATTTTTACCTCTGTCCCTTTTTTTAAGGAAGCTTTTATGTACATAATTATGTTAAAAAAAAAAAAGTTATTTAAGGTTGCATAGTCAAATGCTTGAGACCTTATAAAATGCCAAATTTACAGTTGCCCATGCATCTTGGTTTATTGCATCCCTCCACCAATTGTCAGGGGCTGCAAGTGGTATTAAATACAGTTTACTATGTAATAGAAACTTCATCCTTAGATTGGCTATACATTCTTTTTAATACATTAAATAGAACATCTCTAACTGATTTTATTTTTAATTTTGGTTTCCTAAGCACAGTCCTACTTATTAATTGTGTAAATATGTTTGAAATCTATTCAGTTATCCAAACCTGTGGAAAAATGTTTCACATCTCTGGTAACACTGGGAACACCTTTGTCCCAGGATCCTTCTCTGACTGAAGACACAGCATAAATTGGTGGTGCAAAGGCCACTCACTGCTAACTTCTACCTTGCCTTCATTACGAAAAATGCATTCATAACCTGAGTTAGCTAACTTGAGATCAAATCTTAGTGCAGTGGTTCACGACCAGGAGTACGCGTACCTCTGGGGGTATGCAGAGGTCTTCCAAGGGGTATATCAACTCATCTAGATATTTGCCTAGTTTTACAACAGGCTACATGAAAAGCACTACTGAAGTCAGTACAAACTAAAATTTCATAGAGACAATGTCCTGTTTATACTGCTCTGTATACTATATCAATGTTTCTCAACCTGGGAGGGGGTCGTGATTTATTTGATAATTATATGGTAAAAATGAGAAAGTAAGTAATTTTTCAGTAATAGTGTGCTGTGACACTATTGTATTTTTATTTCTGATTTTGTAAGCTAGTAGTGTTTAAGTGAGGCGAAGCTTGGGGTACTTAAGACAAATCAGCCTCCTGAAAGGGTAGTAGTCTGGAAAGGTGTCCCTAGCCTCTGTTTGTCAGAGGGTGGAGATGGGTGGCAGGAGAGAGATCACTTGATCATTACCTATTAGGTTCACTCCCTCTGGGGCACCTGGCATTGGCCACTGTCAGCAGACAGGTTACTGGGCTGGATGGACCTTTGGTCTGATCCAGTATGGCCATTTTTATGTTCTTATGTAAAGGTTGAGAACTAGTGAACACAAGGCAGTTTATAGTTTTGTTCACATGAATTATCAGGTTGAGTTAAACCCTATTAACACATGTGAAAACTACAGACTGCCTTGTCCACTAGTATTTTACCTCCAGTTGTGAACACATTTTTCATAGTAAAGAGAAGGCTTTTGATAAGTCCCACTCGGGTTACAAGCTTTCTGTGTCAGCAGCACTTCTTTCCCACACTGGACAGTGTAGGCATTGCTGTCTGCTGTGGAAGATTTGATCTGAGATGGTGTGTCGCATTCTATTATCTCCTTAGGCTGCAGCTGCTGTAGAGCTTCCTTTGAGCCCATGGCACTCTATGGGTCATGACAAAGCATGTCATTTTATCCTGTGCTGCTTTAACAATCTGATTGTGAGAGGTGGGGAATGACCTCAGCTCCTGTTGAGTCCACTGGGATTTGAGGCTGCTTGGCATCTCATCGGAGGCATTTGGCACTTTGCAGGATTTGGTGCTAAACCAGAGAGGGTCTAGTCCTGAGAAATGAAGTGACAAGTTGGTTTAGGTCAGTGGAAGAGTCAAGTGCCTGACGCATCTTAAATCAGATGTTTAGTGGTGGATATTCCTGGATACAATTTTTTAAAGTTTAAGTTAGTCAGCTTTGGCTTCTGTTCTCAAGCATTAAAAATAAAATCCAATCAGCAGTACAGGCTTTCATTTTATTTTATGGTTAAATTATCACATGGAAAAAACAGCCTTATGATAAATAGTTTTCTATATACAACATATTGTAGATTTAGGTATTGTTTGAGGTGGATGAGAACTTTGCATGTGCTGAAGCACCTACCTAAAACCTCTTATTTCTAGTGATAAACAGCAGACTTTTCCTGAAGTGTCAGCTGCTTGTATTTTAATGGCATACTTGTCAACATGTAACCTTAGAATATAGACACCATAGCAACAGTTTTAACACACTCTTTAAAAGCATCATTGTGTGGAGCACAAATAGGAACATCTTGACTCTTGTAGTCTTTTAATCTACTTAAAGAAATGCTTTTCAGTCCAACAAAAAGAGTATTTTTGGATCTTGTTGAACATCTGTCTCAGTCTTAGAACAACTTGGAATAAAGAGAAAAAAGTTACAGCAACTCCTCAAAAGCCATCCTAGTAGCTGTAAGGAAAACATAAGTCATTCAGTCAAGAGACAATTGTAGACCTTTAAAGCTGGCATGTAAACAGCGTTAGTATTTTAATATTAGATTTGAATTAATAAATTAGAGGACTTCTGAAAATACGGATACTAAAAATTCACATTGCAGTGTTCTTTAACAAAATGTGTTTTGTTTGAAGTGCAGTCTCACTCCAGTACAGCAAGGTGCTTAAGCACGTGCCTAACTTTAATCACTTGAATAGTGCATAGGTGTCAAGGTCCATGACTTCAGAGTCGTGCCTAAATTCCGTTCATTGATGAGTCTGTGGCATCATCACTCCCTAATCAAGTAAACAAACACACACACACACACACACACACACACACAACTAGTCTACTTCTTACTCACTAGTTGCTTTGATGTCAAGTTCTTCAGGGCAGGAACCATCTTTCTGTTACATATATGGGCACCATGGAGCCCTAATCTGTAATTGGGATCCCTAGACGCTACTTCAGCACAAATAATGATTCTTCTGATTTTACCAACAAGTAATTCTAACTAAAGGGAACTAATGGCACTTTTTAAATTGTATGTGTAGATTATGACTTAAACATTTAAATTGATCTTGGATAAGGAGTTTGAAAATATGTCTGAAATCCTTTTTAATTTGTGGAATGGACACCTATAGTTGTATTTTACAAAATGTGAAGTAATGAATAAACTAATATTCTGCTTCCAGTGAGTCTTTCACAACAGACTTGTGTCTCTATCACCTTTCTCACCTCTATACCGAACCAACTTCCCTAGAACTACTGGGAAGAATATAAGAAACTGAAAGATTGTATACTGCTGATGGCATACAAGGAGAGGATACTGTCATTATTGTTGAAAGCTTTTTGGAAAACTTGGAAGGAGAGTACAACAATCTGTTCATGATAGGATGAAGAGCTAAAGGAATTGGAGACAGTTGTGAAGATAAGGGTCATCATCAGGTTCTTGCTAACAATTAAGTAGATAAAGTATTTGAGGGTGAGATTTTCAAAAGTGTGCTTAGCTTTTGCCTAACTCTGCTCCATTGAAATTAAAGGGAGTTTTACCTCTAACTTGAATAGAATCAACAGGCTTTTGAAAATCCCACCCTTAAAGTTTTTTGCCATGTCAGACTGGCAAATAAACCTATCTGCAGAGTTGATCATAGGTGACACATTTGAAGAATATTCCCAGGATCAGAAAAGAGGCGGTCTGCCCACACACATTTTGTTCACAGAACATATTTAGCAGTGAGCCAATTTCCTGATCTGGCACAGCCTTCACAATTTCATTTTTCACTGGAATCCTAAAGCCCTTCATTTTCTTTTTCTTTTTTTTTTTAATGTACTGGGAGTTTATCAGTGAATATTCCCAAATTTTGAAAAATGGGTAAAACCTGAACAAAGGGCAGTGGGTGAGGGTGGAAGAGAGGTGGGATTTATGATATAGCAGTTGAAGAAGACTTCTGCTCCCTGTGGCTCTGTCACTACAGTGGTTGGGCCGTCTTGGCTGCTGGTACCCGGCTCCCTGACCATCTCATTCCCCATTAAACAGAGAGAACTGATAGGGCCACATTCAAGGGCTGGAGTTTGGAGTGGAACAAAAGGCTGAACCTTGTAAGTATTGGCCTCTCTTCTGGACATAACTTTGTCCTGACCCTTCAGAATAGCCCTATTCATTTTCTCTGTGCAGCCATGCTGAAGGGCCAGGATCAGGAGGAGAGCCGAAGGTTGCACCGCATAAGCACTGGCACCTCTGCTGGCCATTGTCCCCTGCTGACCTCTGTCCCTCATCGCAGTTGTATTTGCTTCCCCTGAGAAAAATTCCTGGGTCCTGAAAAAGTCAAAATCCGGGTGAAAATCAGTAAAACCCAAATACCAGCTTTTCAAAACTTGGGAAATTTTTGGTAAATACAGAAAATCCGTCAATACTAAAAACAAAGGACGTTCTTTTAACTTTTTGATGTCTCTGTGTGCTGCTTTAATTCTTTTTCTAATACAATTTAAAGAATCTAAATACGTTCAAAAGGTCAAACACTTTCAGTCTTTAGTTTTAAAAACGTGGTCTCATTACCGTAGCGAACTACTTTTAAAGCATAAGATAATGCTTCTTTCCAATACAACCATAGAATTTTTTGACATTGGAATGCTTGGAAATCCCAATGAAACTTGTTTTAAATTAATCTTTGTTATGCTGTGCTGACAGTTTATATAAAGCCCTTAAAATCTTAAACTGTCTATATAGGCTGAAGTTTCCTTAAAGGGTTTAGTATAGGGCAATAAGCTCCTGAAACTTTGGCAACTGCAGTTATAGAATGTATCCATCCAACTGACAAATCTCTCATCCCAACTGTCTCTGTGGTTCCAGACTCTAGGCCTTCCTGCATATTATCTTTAATGCGAAGGAAGTTTTTGTGTTCTTGGGATAGTGAGAAGGAAAACTTTGCACTTGGATGCCAATGACATTTCCTTTGCCCCATTGCTCTTAATGAAGCACAGTCCGGAGAAAATTCCCCGAATCTGACTAATGTTGTGAACTCAGTCTACTCTCATTCAACACTTTGTGTCCTTCCAAGATCAATATCTCTGATGGGGACTGCAAAGAACTTGCCCTGGTGGCTGGAAAAGTTTCTTTTAAACTGAAAATAAGGGTCTATTTCTTAACTTCAACTTTGCTAGTTCAGTCCAGCCATGCTAGCAGAGGTAAGGGCCTTTTGCTAGTTAGGATCTGAGGCATTTTAGGAATCTTTGTTTTTGTTGCATTGAGGAGGTTTGACAATCCAGGCCGTTTATTTGGAAATGTTATTCTTGACCTTCCCAGTGGACAGGTCAGCTACCACAACCTGTTGCAGCAGAGTTTTCTGTTCCTTTAATAGATCATCCTGGTAAATTTGGATGGGTTTGGTACTCTCATTCTGATGAACTGATGCTCAGTAAAGGGATAGTGTGTCACCTGTACACATACCATTTCTGGTTGGCTCTCTGGCCTTTGAGGCCACTTTATCACAAGGAGTCTTCCTTTAACAGAGGAAGGAGATAATGTTGGTGACATTGATTAGCACTGTAAAATAGGATGTTTGAAAACTACCTTGTTACAGCAACAGTTATGGAACTAGTGAAACTTGGCTCTTCCTCCTAAACTCATTACATTTCTCCTTTCATAACAATATCAACTCTACAACTTTGCAGATGTGCATTTGTCAGTGTTCCTTCCACACTCTGAACTCTAGGGTACAGATGTGGTACAGATGTGGGAACCCGCATGAAAGACCCCCCCAAGCTTATTCTTACCAGCTTAAGTTAAAAACTTCCCCAAGGTACAAACTTTGCCTTGTCCTTGAACAGTGTGCCGCCACCACCAAACGTTTTAAACAAAGAACAGGGAAAGAGACCCCTTGGAGACATCTTCCCCCAAAATATCCCCCCAAGCCCTACACACACCCTTTTCTGGGGAGGCTTGAGAATAATATTCTAACCAATTTGTTACAAAATCATCAAAGACCCAAACCACTGGATCTTGGAACAATGGAAAAATCAGTCAGGTTCTTAAAAGAAGGATTTTATTTAAAAAAAAAAAAAAAAAAAGGTAAAAATCATCTCTGTAAAATCAGGATGGAAAATTCTTTACAGGGCATTCAGATTCAAAACACAGAAGATCCTCCCTCTGGGCAAAACCTTAAAGTTACAGAAAACAGGAATAAACTTCCCTCTTAACACAGGGAAAATTCACATAAAACAAAAAATAAACTAATCTGCCTTGCCTGGATTACCTATACTGGTTGCAATATTGGAGACTTGGGTTAGGATGAGTTGGAGAAGATGGATTTCTGTCTGGTCTCTCTGTCCCAAGAGATAACAACCACGTAAACAAAGAGAGAAACAAAAGCCTTCCCTCTCTTCCTCCCTGCCCCCCCCCCCGCCAGATTTGAAAGCATCTTGTCCCCTTATTGGTCGTTTGGGTCAGGTGCCAGCCAGGTTAGTAAGCTGCTTAACCCTTTACAGGTAACAGGATGTTGCCTCTGGCCTGGAGGGATTTTATAGCACTGTATACAGAAAGGTGGTTACCCTTCCCTTTATATTTATGACAGCATTATGTAATAGTTTTTCAGTGCACAGTGTCATTACACTAGGAAATCTGCACTATTGAAAAATATTTTCTTCATATAAATACTCTTATATAATGCACATCTGCAAAGTTTTTTGTGTGTGTGTGTGTGTGTGTGTGTGTGTGTGTGTGTGTGTGTGTATATATATATATATATATATATATATATATATATATATATATAATATGAAATTGTGCATTCAATACAGCTGTATGCAAGACTATCAGTATTTTTGCCAGGCATTGCATAAACAATAAAAATGTCTTGATTGGCAACATGCAATCTATTCTGATATCCCCCTGTAAGTGTTTGTGAGCATCTCTATACCAAATGCAGTTCAATAATTCTTACCCTTTGTAGGTTACCATGACCCTCTTCTTCACTGTTACAGTACAGGGTTTATTTCCCATAACTGGCTTATCTTGGTAATCTGATAATAATTGATATTCTGGTATGGAAAATTGAGTACAAATTTTGCTACCATTCAGAAAACCGAGGCTTGAAAATGATATCAGCATTACCTGCACATAATATCTATAGATAGATATATAAATATGTCTGTCTGAGAATAGCATGATCTGAAATACATTTGTGCTAAAAGACCAGAGACCTAGAGGATAATTAGAAATGTTTTTCCATGGTGGATTATTCTGAACAGTATTTTCCAGACATCTCGTGTAGTATGGCAGGCAGGCTGGCTTACTTACCTGTGGCAAGATAATATTATAATTTAATATTTAGGACGTGCAAAACCATTGTCTAAATAGCAGCCAGAACTGTTGCCATTTTTCCAACATCAGGTGATCAGTGTGTTTCTAACATTTAAATTACATGTAGCTCAACTGTATACAGTTAACTGACCTTTCTGTAGTACAGCATTATTCTAAGGTGTTGCAGCACTTTGACACACATTGTGCATATCTTTTAGGTTGTGAGAAACTGAAGCATGTCTCATGAGGTTGCTTGTTGTGGCATAGCACAGCTTTGGTGTCAAACCAGTCACAAAACAGGGGAGAGTCACACCTCTCATTTTACTAACAGGCATGATACCAAATGCTGTTCCTTTCATCCCTACCCATTCCAACCCTTTTCAAAAATGAAATTTTGTGTAAGCAGTTACTGTTGTTTGTGTATCTATTGCCTGATGTAAAACGATCACAAGAAAATTTTTGCCGTTTTTCTTATCCCAGAAGTGTGAGGTTTCAAAACATGTCTAAAGTTCAGGTATAATTTTCTCACTTTCCTTGTGCTGTGAGATGGGTCTTGTGTTTTGAAATATGAGTACTGGTCTGAAGAAAATCAGTATATATTTTCTTTAAATTACATGGATAGTGTTAGTTCAAGATTCTCTTACAGATTATATCTCATAAATTGTTTGTTAGTTTATGGGCATGAAGTCCTCTAGGGAATGAAATGGAAATCTCTCATTTAGTTAAAAGTACGTAGAATAATATAAAATGTGTTGTAGCCAGCTCCCTATTGACCATACATCTAAAGAGGCTCCAGGAGTTCGTTATTCCATGTATGGCTAGCGTTAATTTGAGATCAAACCTTTTCCTCCAGATTCATCTTTTTCATATGATATTTTACAAATTAGCATTGGTTATTTTGACTGTTTCTACCCACTTTGGGGAAATCATACTTTCAGGCCTCTTCTAAACACAAATACAGATCAGGATTTGCCACCTCCATAAGGCTGACATCTACTCTCAGTTAAGTGCTTATAAACCTATATCAGTAATGCAATATAATGAATATTCATAGTATAGCTCTGAGAATTGAAGAATGTATGATGGCAATCCATCTTTATCCACCCAGCTATCATTTAGCTAGCCTTTACCATACTGCTTACATATATGGCAATAAGTGGTTTATAAATTAATTAACATTGTGGCATCACCCATAAAAATTTTCTAAAGTTGTGTTTTGCTGCTTTACTATCAGGAAGTTGTTACACATGTGCCTTGAAAGATTGGGTACACTTATAGCTGTGAACTGATGGTGTTTCAGCTGAAAAAACAAGTTGAAATTCTAAGTGAAATCAGAGCTCAATTTTCACTCCATTATTGTCAGGGACTGTTTTCTCTGTTAAATAGCCATGCCATATGACATGTTGCTTTTGGTGAGGGATTCAAGAATGAGCTAAAGCAGAAGCTTTCCCGGCTACTGCAATAAGTGCAGGTAAATTTATACCTGCCTATAATGTTGTGAAAACTCTGCCTTTGAATCATCTCCTGTGTTTCTAGTGTGTGAAAAATTATTGCCAATACTACGGTATTTCACTAACCCCTCCAATTCTGTTTTTGAAAGAGAGGCTAAATTAATTTAAATAGCTTTCATTAAAAATAAACAAAGTTTGAGCTTTTATTTTCATTGTGAATCTGGTCAGTTTGTGGTATTTAGAAATAATGGAAAATATCAGAATTATGATTTTCTAGCCTCCACTAAAATCTCTTCATGATGGGGGTGTGTGTGTGTGTGTGTGTGTGTATTTGTAGGTCATATTGTATTACAGTAAATCAGATCTAAATGAAATTTAATAATATAGAGAAATAATGGGTTGCTGAACCACTTATCGCCTCTTACACTGTGAATCCCTCACTCATATATCATGCATCTTTCTTTGGTTTCATTAGCAGTTGGACACTGGCAAACCATTTTTTTATATCTATAAAATCATTGAGTATAGAATAGATAAATCAAGCATGATTTCAGAGGATCATGAAATTCTTCTTGCCATAATCTGTTGGCCTAGAAAATTGGATTCCATTCCTCTTCTGAATTGGAGGCATCAAGTACACAGTCAAACCATAATTCTTGATCATTTGGACTAGAATAATTTATTTTAGTATTGTGAAACTGTGTACTAATATTAAAGTCTGGTTAGAATATGAAAAATGACTCCAAAAAATAGCATCTTGAGCTTCCATATTTGTTTCTCAGTTACTCCAATCAAATTTGCTCTGTTTATAAGTAAAATAAAAGCTTTTCTAACTGCCAGCTGAGAAAACTTATTCTGAGATGTGAAAATCATAAGAACAAGAGAACGGACATACTGGGTCAGACCAAAGGTCCATCAAGCCCAGTATCCTGTCCTCTGACAGTGGCCAATGGCAGGTGCCTCAAAGGGAATGAACAGACAGGCTATCATCAAGTGATCCATCCCGTCACCCAATCCCAGCTTCTGGCAAACAGAGGCTAGGGACATCATTCCTGCCCATCCTGGCTAATAGCCATTGATGAACCTATCTTCCATGAATCTATCTAGTTCCCTTTTGAACCCTGTTATAGTACTGGCCTTCACAACACCCTCTGGCAAGGAGTTCCAGAGGTTGACTGTACATTGCATGAAAAAATACTTTCTTGTGTTTTGTTTTAAACCTGCTACCTATTAATTTCATTTGGTTGCCCTTTGTTCTTGTATTATGAGAAGAAGTAAATAACACTTCCTTATTTACTTTCTCTATACCACTCATGATTTTATAGACCTCTATCATATCCCCCCTTAGTCACCTCTTTTGCAAGCTGAAAAGTCCTAGTCTTATTAATCTCTCCTCAAACGGAAGCTGTTTTATACCCCTGATCATTTTTGTTGCCCTTTACTGAACCTTTTCCAATTTCAATACATCTTTTTTGAGATGGGGTGACCACATCTGCACACAGTATGCAAGATGTGGGAGTACCATGGATTTATATAGAGGCAATATGATATTTTCTGTCTTATTATCTATCCCTTTCTCGATGATTCCCAACATTCTGTTCACTTTTTTTGGCTGCTGCTGCACATTGAGTGGATGATTTCAGAGAACTATCCACAATGACTCCAAGATCTTAGAGCCCATCATTTTATGTGTTTAGTTGGGATTTTGCCTTCCAATGTGCATTACTTTGCATTTATCAACATTGAATTTCATCTGCCATTTTGTTGCCTAGTCGCCCAGTTTTGTGAGATTCTTTTGTAGCTCTTCGCAGTCTTCCTGGGATTTAACTATCTTGAGTAATTTTGTATCATCAGAAAATTTTGCCACCCCTTTTCCCAGATAATTTATGAATATATTGAAAAGGACTGGTCCAAGTACAGATCCTATGGGGACACTACTATTTACTTCTCTCCATTCTGAAAACTGACCATTTATTCTACCCTGTTTTTCCTATCTTTTAACCAGTTATCAATCCATGAGAGAACCTTCCCTCTTATCCCATGACTGCTTATTTTGCTTAAGAGTCTTTGGTGGGGGATCTTGTCAAAGGCTTTCTGAAAATCTAAATACACTATATCCACTGGATCTCCTTTGTCCGCGTGCTTGTTGACCCCATCAAATAATTCTAGTAGATTGATGAGGCATGATTTCCCTTTACAAAAACCATGTTGACTATTTCCCAACAAATTATGTTCATCTATGTGTCTGACAATTTTGGTTTTTACAATAGTTTCAACCAATTTGCCCAGTACTGAAGTGAGGCTTACCAGCCTGTAATTGCCAGATTCACCTCTGGAGCCATTTTAAAAAATGGGCATCACATTAGCTTTCCTCCAGTCATTTGGTAAAGAAGCTGATTAAATGATAGGTTACATGTGACAGTTAGTAGTCATGCAATTTTATATTTGAGTTCCTTCCATACTCTTGGGTGAATACCATCAGGTCCTGGAGACTTACTGTTTAGTTCATCAATTTGTTCCAAAACCTCCTCTAATAGACACCTCAATTTGGGACAGTTCCTCAGATCTGTCACCCAAAAAGAATAGCTCAGGTTTGGGAATCTCCCTCACATCCTCAACAGTGAAGACTTATGCAAAGAATTCATTTAGTTTCTCTGCAATGGCCTTATCATCCCTGAATGCTCCTTTACCATCACGATCATCCAGTGGCCCTGCTGGTTGTTCAGCAGGCTTCTTGCTTCTGATGTACTTACAAAAATGTTTGCTATTACTTTTTGAGTCTTTAGCTAGCTGTTCTTCAAATTCTTTTTTGGCCTTCCTAATTATATTTTTACACTTAATTTGCCAAAGTTTTTATGCTCCTTTCTATTTTCCTCACTAGGATTTAACTTCCACTTTATAAAGATGCCTTTTTGCCTCTCACTACTTCTTTTGCTTTGTTGTTTAGCCACAGTTCACTTACTATGTTTTTTAATTTGGGATATACATTTAAGTTGAGCCTTTATTATGGTATCTTTAAAAAGTTTCCATGCAGCTTGCAGGGATTTCACTTTTTTCACTGTATCTTTTAATTTCTGTTTAATGAAGTTCTTCATTTTTCTGTAGTCCCCCTTTCTGAAATTAAATGCTGCAATGGTGTGCTGCTGTGGTGTATTCCCTGCTACAGGGATGTTAAATTAAGTTATATTATGGCCACTATTACCAAGTGGTCCAGCTATATTCACCTCTAGGACCAGATTCTGTGCTCCACTTAGGATTAAATCAAGAATTGCCTCTCCTCTTGTGGGTTCCAGCACTAGCTGCTCCAAGAAGCAGTCATTGAAGGTGTCAAGAAACTTTATTTCTGCATCCTGTCCTGAGATGACATGTACCCAGTCAATATGGGGATAGTTGACATCCCCCATTATTATTAAGATTTTTATTTTAATAACTTCTCTAATCTGCTTGAGCATTTCACAGTCACTATCACCATCCTGGTCAGGTGGTCAGTAATATATCCCTACTGCTGTATTCTTATTATTTGAGCATGGCATTACTGTCCTTAGAGATTCTGTGGAACAGTTTGGTTCATTTAAGATTTTTTCTTCATTTGATTCTACTCTCTTTCAGTAATAGATTCTGTTTGATATGTGAACCAGGAAATACTCAGCTCACTCTACCTTAGCAGTCAATGCCATCACGTAGAATTTCTCATTCCTTATGTATCATTTGCTTTTCGCTGAGCTATTTCCAATAGAGATAGGGAAGTATTAATGACATTGTACGAGGCATTGGTAAGACCTCATCTGAAATACAATGCACAGTTCTGGTCACCCATGTTCAAGAAAGGAAACTGGTGCAGAGACGGGCTACTAGGATGATGAGGGGAATGGAAAACCTGTTCTACAAGAGGAGACTAAAAGAGCTGGGTTTGTGTAGCCTGGCAAAGTGAAGTCTGAGGGAAGATGATTGCTCTTTTTAAATACATTGTGGGTGAACACCAGAGAAGGAGAGGGGCTAATTAAGCTGATTAAGAATGTTGGCACAAGAATAAATTGGTATAAACTAGCCATGAATAAGTTCAGGCTGGAAATTAGAAGACGGTTTCTAACCATCAGAGAGGGGTGAGGTTCTGTAGCAGCCTCCCAACAGGAGTAATGGGGCAAACAATCTAACTCGTTTTAAGATGGAGCTTGATAAACTCGTGGCTGGGATTATGTGACAGTGTCACCTTTGGTAAAGAACTGGATTTGATGACCGAGGAAGTTCCCTTCTAGGCCTACAGTCCTATATTTTACCCAGTTTTATGTGATTGACTAAATGACTTTTTTGTGCTTATGCATCTTGCACAAAATCCTGTTCTCATTGCACAGACTAAGTAATTATACTGGATAATAATTAAGTCCCTGGAAGTGAAGTGGGAAAGAATGGAAAACTTTCATTACACCATTGGACTCTCTTCACAACCACCACTCCAACCACCGGACTTGATTAGGTTCTGTGACCCTACTGCCCCAATTCTGTAGATGGTAATGGGCCACTCCCCGTATCCGCTACATAACAATGCACAGAGAACCCAAACAGAGTGTGGCTTTGCAGCACCACAAAGTTATGTTCATTTGCTCTGTGAGCTCTCCCAATCCTTCCCTCTCACATCCCAAGGCAGCAGTAGTACACAAGCTTTGTTGCTTTTGTTACCCTCCACATACATGTTTGGAAGACAGGATTGTTCCTTCAGAAATATCTTAGCCTATATTTAGATCCTCCTGATTCCCATCCTTTTGCTATACTCACCAGTCCATATTGTCTCATGCATAATAGGTCTCCATTTACATATATTGCTTCTTGTGTTTCAACAGCATCCACTTTCATCCTCTTTTTACTACTTTTTGATGACGATTCATGTCACTGATTATTTGTAGCACAGCTAATGCTATTGACATTGCAGCAGAACTTGTCTGAATGATAGTTAGCACGTTCTTATGTTTCCTCGGTGTATAACTTATTGAGGCTCAAACTCCCTGGGTCAAGATTTAATTTCAAATGTACATTTAAAATGTGAAGTTCTCCAGTAGTACCTTGATCACTTACCTTTTTTATCTCTTACTTGAATCACAAGAAACAAAACACTGAAAATGTGTTCAGACGTGTAGAGTAGCTGTATGAAAAACTTAATATGTTCTGTACTTTAATTATTTAAAACTGGTTAGGTTATCCTATTGTGTAATAGATGTGCAATGTTATGGAAACTGTGTTCTCCATGAAAATATTAATGTTGTTGTCATACTGTGCAAGCTTAGTTTTATGGCAATGATTAATCTATCTGAATTCTTAGCAATATCTAATATAAGACTTTGGCTGCAGCTGTGTCTCAAATGTGTTGGATATTTTCTATCAAATATATTGTAACAAAAGTTGATTCTTTAAGACCTTGCACTTTTAATGAGCCATCTTATTGTTGACACTCAGAATCTAATAGTGTGCCTTTTGGTGACGTTGTTGAGAATTTTAATGCATTTTAGTTCTCATTCGGCACGGCCTATGTGCTCCTCACAGGAGGGTCTTTAGAAATAGGATTAACTTCTAGAGGAATGCATTAGCCATGACACAGAAGTAGGCAAAGCTCTAACTAGACTGATAGATTGCTCCACGCTTCAAATCCCTCTAGCTGCCCCTTCCCTTTTTTTATTGACAACTTCTCATTGAGCGGCTAGAAGCATTAGTGTATTTAGGAGTTAGAAGTTTTGTATCATCCTAGGCTGATCTCATATTCGCTTTCTGAAATTAATTCGACACTGCTTTACATGTTAATCCGTAAAGGATTGATTTTGGGAAGGTCAGAGCAGTGCAGCCTCAGAAAATGGAAGAAAAGCTCCACTTAAAACAGCTCATTTCAGTTCCCAGAAGTAAGTATAGATGCCTTTTCATTGTGACACTTAGCCAGCTCTAAGAGACTTGGTCATCTTGCAGAATACATCAAACAGTGTTGTTTGATGTGGTCTGCAAGAAAGTTGAGCTAATTAAGTTTAGCTTCATTAACCAATTGCATTTTACAAGTTGTACAACTGCTCTTTGAAAGTCCTCAATATAACAGAATGTGCAGTCTTCTTTTGGCTGTAAACATAATTGATAATTGAGTGGTACTTTAATAGCAACAAAGTTTTTAAAGTAGCACTATTTGGTGTTTCCTATTTATTTTTCCTCTATCTTGACGTTCCTTTCAGCGTACAGGGAGTTGCATAGTTCTAAAAAATGAAAATGGATATGCACAGAAAAAGGACTTCATTATGGGTCATGTTGATGTTGGATCATTAAGTATAAAGATTATTCTTTCTTTACCTAGAACTTCACAAAAGATCATGAGATATGAATGACATAGTGCTGTGAGCTAATAATGTCTAATAAAAGAAAGCAATGTAAGTATGGAGAAATTTATTTGTTACTCTAATTTGCTATAGGTGTGCGCACACACACTTTTGCAAATTATAAATAACATTTTACCAACCCAGGAGCAAAATTAAATCACTGGCTCTTTTCATTTGCTTACTAATGATAATGAAAAATATATATTTTACTTTCCCCTTTTAAAAAATACTCATTGCAGAAATTTGTAATATATTGTCAATACTTGCAGTACTTTTTTCTGACTTAGGACCTTTTGTAATTATAAGAATAAAATGTTTTCCACCTATAAAAGTGCTTTTCATTGACTGTATATCTTTCTTATGCTTATAGGGCTTTTCATTTTTACTTGAACTTTTGCTTCTTTAACTTTTACTGGAGCAAATTCTATGCAACTACTTAAAAAAATGCCCATTAGTTGCAATCCATGTTTATGTTCTGAAAGTTCAGACTGACTTAAATTCCTCTGTTGCCAGCCCATGAACATCTGAATTTAGTGTCAGACTGTCAAAAGAGATATATGAAGAGACTTTTGTGAAGTTCAGAAATGCTGCCGTTTGTTCTATTTTTCTCTTGGTTTTCTAATATGAGAATGGAATGGTGCTCACCATTCCTATTGCCTTTTAAAATCAGGTATCCAGTTCTGTGCAGAAATTGAGGAGGTATTAAATCCAACAGACCCACTGTACAACAGTATATGTGCCAAATTCACCACTGGCATAAGTGGATGCGACTCTCTTGATTTTTAGTGAACGACTCTTAGCTTATATTTATAGTAGGGCTGTCAACCGATTAAAAAAAATTAATTGCTATTAATCTGTTAAACAATAATAGAATGCCATTTAAATATTTTTTGATGTTTTCTACTTTTTCAAATATATTGATTTCAATTACAACACAATACAAAGTGTACAGTGCTCACTGTATATTTATTTTGGATTACAAGTATTTGCACTGTAAAAAAAACAAAAGAAATAGCATTTTTCAGTTCACCTAATACAAGTACTGTAGTGCAATCTTTATCATGAAAGTTGAACTTACAAATGTAGAATTATGTACAAAGAACTGCATTCAAAAATAAAACGATGTAAAATTGCAGAGCCTTCAATTCCACTCAGTCCTGCTTCTTGTTCAGCCAATTGCTCAGACAAACAAGTTTGTTTACATTTGCAGGAGATAATGCTGCCTGTTTCTTGTTTACAATGTTACCTGAAAGTGAGAACAGGCATTCTCATGGCACTGTTGTAGCTGGCGTAGCAAAATATTTGTGTGCCAGATGTGCTGAAGATTCATATGTCCCTGGGGGTTTTTCGCCTTCCTCTGCAGCGTGGAGCACGGGTCACTTGCTGGAGGATTCTCTGCACATTGAAGTCTTTAAACCACGATTTGAGGACTTCAATAGCTCAGACGTAGGTTATAGGAGTGGGTGGGTGAGATTCTGTGGCCTGCATTGTGCAGGAGGTCAGACTAGACAATAATAATGGTCCCTTCTGTCCTTAAAGTCTATGATTCTGTGTCCCTTCATGCTTCAACCACCATTCCAGAGGACGTGTCCATGCTGATGACGGGTTCTGCGCGATAACAATCCAAAGCAGTGTTGACCGATGCATGTTTATTTTCATTATCTGAGTGAGATGCCACCAGCAGAAGGTTGATTTTCTTTTTGGTGGTTCAGGTTCTGTAATTTCCGCATTGTAGTGTTGCTCTTTTCAGACTTCTGAAAGCCTGCTCCACACCTTGTCCCTCTCAGATTTTGGAAGGCACTTCAGATTCTTAAATCTTGGGTTGAGTGCTGTAGCTGTCTTTAGAAATTTGACATTGGTACCTTCTTTGTGTTTTCACAAATCTGCAGTGAAAGTGTTCTTAAAATGAACATGTGCTGGGTCATCATCCTTGACTGCTATAACATGAAATGTATGTCACAATGCACATAAAACAGAGCAGGGGACATACAATTCTCACCTAAGGAGTTTAGTCACAAATTTAATAGACTCATAATTTTTTAATGAGCGTTGTCAGCATGGAAGCATGTCTTCTCAAATAGTGGCTGAAGCATAAAGGGGCGTATGAATGTTTAGCATATCTGGCACGTAAATACCTTGCAATGCCGGCTATAAAAGTGCCATGCAGATGCCTGTTCTCACTTTCTGGTGACATCGTAAATAAGAAGAGGGCATTATTATTTCCTGTAAATCTCAACTAACTTGTTTGTCTTAGCGATTGGCTGAACTAGAAGTAGGACTGAATGGACTTGTAGGCTCGGAAGTTTTACATTGTTTTGTTTTTGAGTGCAGTTATGTAACAAAAAAAAATCTACATTTGTAAATTGAACTTTCACGACAAAGAGATTGTACTAAAGTACTTGTATGAGGTAAATTGAAAAATACAATTTCTTTTGTTTATCATTTTTGCAGTGCAAATATTTGTAATAAAAATAATATGCACTTTGATTTCAATTACAACACAGAATACAATGTATATGAAAATGTAGAAAAACTCCCCATCCAAAATATTTAATAAATTTCAGTTGGTTTTCTATTGTTTGGCAGTACAATTAAAACCTGCAATTAATCTCGATTAATTTTTTTTGAATTAATCAAGTGAGTTAACTGCAGTTGTTGGACAGCCCTAATTTATAGTGAATGTGGTTTATGGACTCTACATTATATATAGCATTTATATTGACTGCTCTTTTAATTTGAGGAAGTCCCACTACTTGCTTGTTTTCTCTGGCAAAACTCATGATTTAACAAGTAGTCTTTTAATTTTCAATTGTTGGTGGTGATTGGTTAAGCTGTGGATCTTAATGGCCAACATTTCGACCATGGAAGGAGTGACTACATATCTGAATGATAGAATTTGACTGTAAAGGTAGAATTTGACTGTTTAACAGTGAAAATTCAGATTTAATACTCACATGCCATTACCGGTCTAGTGATTTAATCAAGCTGAATTTTCCCAATTCATTCTGGATCCCTAGGAGCAGAAAGCCCTGTGGTAGTACGGGGTGTCAGGTTATAAACTGTTCTTCGCTCCTGATCTTCTGGGGAGTATGAGGCAACCCTGGCTACAAGGTAACACCTGCCCTGCTCTGCCCATAGGGTGAAACAAGACCAATAACTTTCACCCAGTTTCTATGGAAAACTGTAAGCTGCTTTTTTTTATTGCATCTCATATGTATTACTTATTTGTTAGCACTGAACATTATTCCAGAAACCTGGCATGCATCTTAATAATTATATATTGTATTTGCATAGCACCTTATGTTCAGAAATCTCAAAACACTTTACTAATATATGATGATTTGATTTCACACTTGAGAAAACTGATGTACAGCGAGACTGAAGACTGGATCCTGCAAAGTGAGTTTCCTCAGTTCCCCCTGGACTCTCAGCATCAGGCCTAGTCACCATAGTCACACAGCTAATCAGGAGTACATTAGGGAATAAAATTCAGATATCCCAATAAGTTCCTCATTGCTTAAAAATATAAATAAATATTTGAATGATTTTGTTTTGACACTAACTTCATGAAAAAATTGTTTTCTAAACTTACTTTCATAAAAAATAAACTCTTAAAACTGGAGTTCATTTGTTGTTTGATAAAATAGCCAGCCTTTTCCAGGGCATGTTTTATTGAGATTGGCACATTAGCATCAAAATTATAGGGGAAGAAAAATTGAGATTCTACACCTGGACAGGAAACTGTGTGTCAGAACAAATGAAAGTCGCAGAACCGATTCGTTTGCTGTTTGGCTATACCCTTTGTGTTGCTCAGTAGTACATGTACTCTACACAGAAACAGCATGATCATGAAATATATGAGTGTGTATTTAACACTGATGCCTCTAGCAGCAGAAGCACAGAAGTCTGTGACTTCCTGTACATTAGACTATAATGTCATAGAACTTAGTCTTACGAATGTCTGAGTTGACAATCTGTCCTTGTTTTGGTGAAGAGAGATGAAGGGGAAAGCAAGAACTGAAAGTTCACTTTTTTCTCTTTCACTTATATTTTTGTTAATATTTATATCTAAAACTGGTGCTAAGTATGCATATATGTATATAAAGGGCAATGGTCAACTTAATTTAGGCTCAATGTTCTTTTTTTTTTTTAAAAAAAGTGAGTGGGTTACAAAACCTAGTTTGCATAGGAATCTTCATGAAGGAAGGGAGGAGTGAGGGAGAAAAAAATAAAATAAAAACAACAAAAAACTGCTAATCTTCTTTAGTATTGCTACTTTGTGCAACTAGACTGTGAAACTGACCAGGTAGTGTCCTCATCCAATCTTAGAGTAAAACAAAGTAAATAAACCATATATTGGTAAAAAGTTAATTTTGATCCTTTAAATTTAGTTTGGGAATTCAAGATATCAGTAACATAGGTTAGGATTTTTTTTTTTAAACTGGCTTTCTGTCTGGAACATCATTTTTAGTAGGAAGATGTGAGATGTTAATCAGTGAGGATATTTGAAGATCTTATTTAGTGTAGTCTTGAACTTGATATTTTGTTGATCTTTATTTTCTTGATGTAATAAAAGCAGCTTTGTATAATACCTTACATCATACAAGTAATGGAAGATTATGTGTATGTTTTGGCAGCAGATTTCAATATGAAGGTATTCCATTTGAATACAACCTGTAAAGACGCACATTATGCAGTCTTGGTCAACACCTGATATGTTGTTGTGTGATAGGATGTTAACTGAAAACATACGTGATCAGAGTTTTATCTTAGTTACTAAATATAGTGTAGGGCATTAAAAGAAGATAATTTGGAATGAGGAGGTTAGCATTTCAGAGTAATTAATAAAATTTATTTTATATCTCGATAGTGTGTCTCCTTCAGGTTTCTGAGAGGGGAAAAAAAGGGTCCCATTTTTGTGCTTCGGGTATTTAGAACCATGGGAACTTCAGCTCTTCAGAAATGATTTCCCTGTCCTGATGGATGAGAAACATTTTCATGTGAAAGAAATGAAACTAAATGGTCTCATCTGATCTCTGATTTCTATCTGCTTGTCACTTCATGTTTCCCTGCAGTGATTTTATTTTTATTAGAAGACAGATGAGAAAGTTGCTTATTGCTCACAGTATTCAAAGACAAAAGATAAGGAATTGAGCAGTGCAAAGCAAATTAGAATGTTTTATAAGAGGTTATAACAAACAGTGGCTACGACAGGGATTTGAATCTTTTAATTAATTCTGTTGTAGGAACTGTATGCATAGAAAAAAAAGCTCCTTTATTTAAAAATAATAGAATGCAGGAAAGCAATTTTTAAAATAAGCATTTATTTATTTAAATTGACATATTAAAACTGGTGTAAAAAGAATAAAACATACTGATTTCATACCTCAGCACTTATGATTTTTTCCTTAATATAAAACAAATTATCTGACAATCCTGCACACTGATATGTTCTCATTTTATTCACAGAAGAGATTCAGCAGAGCAGATACAGTGCAAACTTCCTCACAATGTCCTGGCAGTATGCTTTAGCAAGTTCTGGAGGGACAAATTTTGAGGAGTGGGAGGGTAATTCAATCTTTGCACATCAGTCATAATCCCTGTGTGTACTCCTCTAGAGAGCGAGTTCATGGAATATTGTGTTCAATCTGAGCATCCAGGAGTGTAAAAGCTGTAAACAAACTGGAGGGAATTCAAAGGATGACTGAGTGATTAAGCTGAAGGGATTGAAACACAAGGAAGATTACAAGAACTAATTTCTGTGTGTGAGGCTTGGTTAAGTGATGACCAAGACTGAGGACATAACCAAATGTAAATATTTGAAGAGTATGAATGCAATGAAGAAAGATGACTTAGTTAGCATAGATACAAGGAATTAAGAGGAGTTGTTGAATTAAATATCAAGGAATACTTTGAGAAAGATCTGTTAGATTGTGGAATAGTCTCCCAAGAGAAGTAGAAGAAGTCCAGTGCCTTAGAACATTCAAAGCTAGACTGAACAAGCACTAGGAATAATATGTTGTAGGGACAATTATGCATTAGCAGAAGGATGAGTTTGTTCATATACATTTATTACGTAGTTCTCATAGGGTTAAGATTTTCTGGGAATACGTGTATCTATTGTAAAGAGAAATTAACAAGGATTACTGTGCATTAATCTTGAACCTTAATAAATGGGAGAAAGTTTAAAGTAAAATAACAAGTTAAAGGTAATGTACTAGATCAAGTTCCAGAGTAGCATCCGTGTTAGTCTGTATCCACAAAATGAAAAGGAGGACTTGTGGCACCTTAGAGACTAACAAATTTATTTGAGCACAAGCTTTCGTGAGCATCCGATGAAGTGAGCTGTAGCTCATGAAAGCTTATGCTCAAATAAATTTGTTAGTCTCTAAGGTGCCACAAGTCCTCCTTTTCTGTTCTAGATCAAGATATTTTACCTTACGATACATCAGTTCATGTGCAGGTATCATAACCTCCCCTGGTTGACGGAAACACAATTTCAACAATTCCATTGTGAATCTCAGGAAAGGATCAATGCTTAATTCCCTAAAGCTTATTCAAGTCATAACAGCCTATGTTTTTCCAATTCCCAGCTTCTTAAGCATTCTCTCAGCTCCATTTATAGTTTGTCTGTTTTGAGTCTTCCAGTTCTGCAATTGATCAAGGTCCTGAACTTTGCAGTGAAGAGTCTCCCTAGTTACTGACTCCTGCTGTTCTCCTAGCCCTCAACTCTGGGTGATTTCTTCCCTCAGTATTCAAATGAAGGAGTATTCAGTTGGTGTTTCTGATTGGCTGTGGGACAGTTTTCTTTCAACTCCTGTTAATTCATGCTGTATTTATGAACCCTCAAATTGTACAAAAATACTCACTTGTTCCTTTATGCCTAAGGTAAAGAACTAAACCCAAGCCCCTTTGGTAAATATAACCAAATAAAACTGTTAAAATGCATACAATAACCATAAACAATCGCAAAAGTTATGTTTTCCACAAACTTCTGTGCATCACCACCTGGAGACATAGAGAGAGAGAAAAACACTAGGACCTTTTGCAGTAAATCTGAGGTTTCCTCCCATCTCTATTTTCAGTGGCTGGCCTCTATTGAGACTGCCAGTAACAGTGCTAATTGTGTGTGGGGAGTGTCTTTCATAAAGTGTATGCTGCTTTTCTGGTAAACTAAACTGAGGCTACCAACTCCCTTTATATAGGCCACCAAACATGTCTGTGTTTGCTACCAACTTTATCTGATTTTAACTGGTAACCTAGAGGTAAAGGACTCCCATACCTAATATCTGTTCCATGAGCCATGTTCCTTGAAAATATTGTTTTTATACCATATCACATATAAATGTTGAGCTTTGACATGAGAGACACTTCCTCCAAAGTTTTCTTAGACTCAAAACAGCTTTTAGGAATTGTGTGCTTCTTTTCCCCAAGCCTAACACTATTGAGAAAGTTTAGAATGTTGGCCCATGACTGAAGAAACAGTCCATTAATTGGCAAGGTTCAAGAACTGTGAGCCATCAGTTCAGTCACAAATAACAAATGCAAGATAAGCAATGAGATACAAAGTACACATTTTCTGATGACAATGTGTATGAAAACAACATAATACCAAAGGACTTTGTTTATCCAACAAAATACTTAATTTGCCAGTGTACTGTATAGCATGGGGAAGAGGGAGATGGAGACTCAACAAGTCTGGTTTTTTGCAGATGTTTAAATCGAGTTCTTACTATAAGGATTTTGTGAAGGAATCTAAATTTCCACCTCCAAAAGAGATGATTGTCTAATATCTTAGCCCATTCAGGGCCTAGTTTGCCATCTACAATGTAACTACTGTGCAAAAAGATTGAGTGTGAGAGTTAATCCTTCAGGAATTCTTTAGCCTTTCTCAATCTAATAGTTTCCTCAGGAAAAAAGTCTCCATAGAAGTTTAGAGAGCTAATTCAAAAAATACATATGCATTGACCCAAATTAAACTTTTCCAGTTACTATTAGGAGCCACAGATTTCGCCTACAAGCTTTGTTTCCCAGGCTGTCTGTCCTGGTAGGAATAGATTTATTATTACTTCTTAAAGGTGTAATTATTATTTATATAGCAATTTAACTATATAAAGTAACGTATGGTAACTGAACTGTGCCAAGTACAATACAGAATGATACTAACATATGGAATGATATACAGTATACTCATTATGTCTGGAATGCTTTATAGAATAAGAGGCGTTTTAGAATCCTCTAGTCCTGGAGCAGTATTTTCAACATCTGACACTCTAACAAGTTTGTGAAGTTTCCCCGGTACAATTCCAAGCTTCTTATATAGGCTAAATAAAGAACCCTGTTTTAACTCTACTCTTTCATGTAATAGATCTAACTTGTGGAACATACCATCTTTTAGCTCAAATGCAGCTGTTTTCCATTGCAAAAGAATTGGTGGCTATACAGAGGCTTGATTTACCATCTTCCTAGAGCAAACACATGTTGCCTCTGAGTATTTAGCTGTCAAGGGTTCTTAGAAAAAGGGCTGGTTCAAGCAAATCTGAGGCCCGTAATGACACCTGATGGAAAAAAAGGCCGGGATTGAATTTTTCCTCACTACCACCAAACTGCTCTACCATGTCAACTGTGAAGATAGAGAGTTTGTCCCATGGAGCGGCGGTGATAATAGGGTTTTTGTCTAAAGTAGCTTGAGTTGATGGAGTTAGTGGATGGAAGTTTCCTGTCAAAAGGGGAACGGTATACAATCCTGCAGTGCAACTCAGTCAGGGCTATGACCAAAGGAAGAAGACTTACCTCGGAATTTACTATCCAGTCTCCAATCTAAGCAAGCTTTTTGAGAAATTGAGGTAAAAGTTTTCAGTGCCGTCTTCTGATGCCAACATCTTGGATCCCTCCCAGCTGGGATTTAGATCAGGCTCTAAGATGCAGAGAGCAGCACTTGTTGCTCTACTACATTATCTCCTCCTTCTGTATGTAAATGGGGGAGCACTTCCATCCTTGTCTTGCAGCAGCTAACGCTATCGACCACCAAACTCTTACACTTCTTCCAAGAAGCTGTTCAGAAATGGCTCCCAATGCGTTGTTATGGGCACTTGTTCTATCTCCAGCCCCTCATGTGGGGCACCACAAGAAAGGCTCAACTCCTTATAAAACACACATACCACACACACACACACAAATATCCATTAGTAGAATTAGCAAGAAACATAGGCTTATGTGCCAGCAGTATACAGGTGATATTCACTTATAACCCTTGGTAAATATGGATTGCACCATCTCAAAGCATTCTTGTTGCTTAGTAGAGATCAATAGCTGGTTGAAAAAAGCTGGCTTAATCTGAACCCAGCTATAATTGAAATGGTGCAGTTAAGAGGAAACCACTTTGTAGACCTCTCCGCCCCAGATAGTTCACTTTGTCTGTAGACTCGGGGTCCTGTGGGTTCCACTGCATTTGGATGCCCAAACAACCATGGTGCCAAAAAAACAACAACCCACTTCTGTTTGTGTCTGGCCAGAAGACTGCACCTGGGCTTATAAGACTTAGATTTAGCCACACTGATGCATGCTTCCATAACATCTCAATTTTTAAGAATGACAAGCCTTATACTGAGAAAGTTGTGGTTGTTTCACAGTTCATCAACCTGGCTGCTCAGCAACTCAGATAATCAGAACCACATCACTCTAATTCTCCATTGCTTCCTATTGAACAGTTCATGTTCACTGTCCTGATGATCAAATCCCTCTATGGAATTGGTCCGAGCTACAGGAGATACCATTTTCCCCCACAACAGCTGCATCCTATTGGAAAAGCAAATCTGTTAACCGGAGAGTGGTAGGCTCGTGGTCACAGGGGACCAAACTTTCACAAAAGCTGGAACAAGACTACTGAAGCTAAAAGAATTAAAAAATAACAAGCAAACAAAACCTTCTGGTTTGAGTCTTTAGTGTGCACTGAGATCACATTTTCAAGCTTTCCTCCCCAACCATCAGAGCTAAAAAATTACTGTTTTTACGAAAGCTAAGATAATTGCACATAATATATAATATATAATTACATAATTATATTGCATCTCACATAATTGCAAGATTCCTGGAGCTGGAGTTTTAAGAAAAATACCAAATATTGTAAGGCTTCCAATAAAATAGTGATCATTAGCATAGCCACTCGTTCTGCCATGGCTATGCTCTGTTGTTACTGTGCTAGCTTGATAAGAGCTAGTGCAAGTATATCTGAAGCTGGGAATCACACCCCCAGCTCAAAGTGTAGGGTTAATGGCCTAGTGGATGGAGGAGGTGCGGAGAGCTGTAGACGTGGTATATCTTGATTTTAATAAGAGTTTTGACACAATCCCCATGACATTCTCTTAAGCAAACTAGGCAACTGTGGTCTAGATGAAATTGCTATGAGATGGATGCACAACTGGTTGAAAGACTGTACTTAAAGAGTAGTTATCAGTGGTTCTGTGTCAAACCTGGGAGGAAGTATTGAGTGGGATCCTGTAGAGGTCTGTCCTGGGTCCGGTACTATTCAATATTTTCATTAAGGACTTGGGTAATGGAGTAGAGAGCTTATAAAATGTATGGATGACCCCAAGCACTTTGGAGGACAGGCTTAGAATTCAAAAAGACCCTCCCAATTTGGAGAATTGATCTGAAATCAATAAGATGAAATTCAATAAAGACAAGTGCAAAGTACTTCACTCAGGAAGGAAAAATCAAATGCACCAGTACAAAAGGTGGTAGTACTGCTGAAATGGATTTGGGAGTTATAGTGGATCACAAATTGAATATGATGTAGTTGCAAAAAAAGGCTATAACTCAAGGTATATTAACAGAAGTGTCATGTGTAGGACAGAGGAAGTTGTTGTCCTGCTCTGTTTGGCACTAGTGAGGCCTCAGCTGAGTACAGTGTCCAATCCTGGGTGCCACACTTTAGGAAATATGTGAATAATTTGGAGAGATTCCAGAGGAGAGTAACAGACATGATAAAAGTGTTAGAAAACCTACCTGGGGTAGTCAATAGGTGGACCACAGGCCAAATCTGGACTGCTAGATGCTTTTGAATAAACCCTGAAAGCTTTTTATTTACTTATCATTTTTTATTATTTTCCTCTGGGGTCTGGACCTTGACTATACCTTAACCAAGAAATTTGGACCTTGACAAAAATAGACTACCCTTAACCTACCCTATGAAGAAAGGCTAAAAAAAAAAAAAACCTGGGTATGTTTACTCTTGAGAAAAGAAGATGATGGAGGCGGGGGAGAGAGGGGAAGCTGATAAGTCTTCCAATATGTTAAGGGCTGTAATAAAGAAGACTGTGGTCAATAGTTCTCCCTGTTCACTGGAGGTAGGACAAAGAAGTAAGTGGCTTAATCTGCCCAAACTTTAGCATAAATAGTAGAAAAAACTTTGAGTAGGTAAGCACTGAAATAGGCTTCTAAGGGAGGTTGTGAAATCCCCATCACTAGAGGTTTATAAGAACAGGTTAGACAAACACCTGTGAGCAATGCTCTAGGTCAGCAGTTCTCAAGCTGTGGGTCAGGACCCCAAAGTGGGTCCGACTCTCTTTTAATGGGGTCACCAGGGCTGGTGTTTGACTTGCTCGGGCCTGGAGCCAAAGCTGAAGCATGAGGAATTCAGCCCTGGGTGGTGGGGTTCAGGTTTCAGGGCCCCACCTGGGGCCAAAATCCCTCGCCTTCAACTCTGGCCTCCCCGCACAGGGCGGTGAGGCTTGGGCTTTGCCGCCCCGCCCCTCCCCCCCCCCCCCCCCCCCCCCGCCGCCAGGAGGCTGGACTCAGGCTTCAGTCCCCCTTCTTGGGGTCATGTAGTAATTTTTGTCATCAGAAGAGGGTTGCAGTGCAATGAAGTTTGAGAACCCCTGGTCTAGGTATACTTGGCCGAGCCTCAGCACAGTGAATGGCCTCTCAAGGTCCCTTCCTGCCCTAATTTTCTGTGATTCTGTACTCTAAGTCAGGGGTTCTCAACCTTTTTATTTCTGAGACCCCTCTCAACATGCTAGAAAAATTCCAGGGCCCAGCGTGGGTGGAGGAGGACTGGGGGCTCTGGGACAGGGGTGGGACCCTGGGGCATAGGTGTAGTTTGACTTCTATTTCCGGGGGTGGGGGACAAGGGCCGGCAGGGCTCCGGCCAGCTCTGCACAGTGGGGTCCAGAGTGCCACCTCCATCCCCTGACTCATCTCATCAGGCTACCCATCTATCTGAGGCTGTGTGTTGGTGGCTAGTCCCCGAGGGCTCTGCTGGGCATGGAGCTGCCTGGGCAGCTCTGACTGGCTGCATGAACGGTCTAAGGAGGCTGGGAGCTGAGGAGTAGCCACAACCCCAGGCACTAGCAACAGCTGGGGGAATGCCATGGCTGCCTACTCCATGGCACCACCAGCCAAAGGAGCAGCTGCCCCTCACTGCCTGCCTCTGATCTGGCCTGAGGTTGGGGGCTGAGGGAGAGGAGGAGGTGGAGAGGGTGGAGCTGCCCCCCAGGACTACCCGACTCTGGGTAAGGCACTGCAGTTTGCAGGGGGAAACTCCAGTGTGCCCCCTCAACTTTTCCCATGGGCTGAAGGTTTGTGCCTGTGGGCCCGCTGCTCCTGGCTTCAGGGCGACGCTCAGGGGGAGCTCAGGGTTTCAGCCCCGCACTGTTCTCAGCTGTGCAGGAAAGGCGGGGGTTCAGTAATTCAGCTCTGCACTGCTCCTGGCTCTGGTGGGTGTGTGCTTGGGGTTTCAGCCCTACACTGCTCCCAGCTTAGCCTTGCCGGGGGTGAGGGCGGGGAGGTAGCGCTGGGGCTCAGGGCTTCAGCCCCGTGCCGCTCCAGCCCCATGGGGAGGGCACTGGGACTCGGGGCACTGGATTTCAGCAGCGGAGCTTGGCAGCTTCCCTGAAAGGGCTCGTGGACCCCCAGCGGGCTGCAGACCCCCGGTTGAGAACCACTGCTCTAAGTGACCCGTCCAAGGAGACATAGGTAGCCTGTGGTGGAGTAGGGAATTGAGCTGGGTATTCCAAGGCGTAGGCTAGTGACCTGAACACTGGACCATTCTTTCTCTCCAGTCCCTCAGGAGGCAGGGTACCTGTGCATGCAAACTTCCTCCAGAAAGAATCCCTACAGCAAATGATCTGGAAGGAATTTAAACACAAATTTTGTAGCAGCTAAGTGAAGAAATATTATGTGACAGTTTCCTGTCACGCTGCCCAAAAGGATGTGCAATTTGACTCTTCCGTATACCCATAGATTTTATTTTGATGCTGTTTGTGGTTGTATCTGTAATACCACTAAAACAGGAATAAATAAAGCATGTTTGCCTTAGGTAGAGGGTTTGTGAAGGTAATTGCTTGCTATTCTCAAAAGAAATTCCTATATCAAAGCCTTTCTTTGTAATTTGTTAAAACCTGAGTGCATTTATACTGCCTACCCCAGTTCTCTTACTTCAGCTTTCTCGAAGTGAACACTTTATATAGTAGGTTTCAGAGTAGCAGCCGTGTTAGTCTGTATTCGCAAAAAGAAAAGGAGTACTTGTGGCACCTTAGAGACTAACAAATTTATTAGAGCATAAGCTGTGAGCTGTAGCTCACGAAAGCTTATGCTCTAATAAATTTGTTAGTCTCTAAGGTGCCACAAGTACTCCTTTTCTTTTTACTTTATATAGTAGGTAACTAAGCAGGGAGGGAGAAATTTTCCAAAGGGAAAGGTGGATTTATAAAATGTATAAGTTCTATAAAAATAAATTCTATAATTGTGGGGAAAACAGTCATTCCATACTCTTTCCTACAAATAAACGGTGCACAACTTTTAAATAAATCAGATCCTTAAGTATCTTTGTGCCAGATTTGAATTATAGTACCTGTATTAGGAGATTGTTGTAATGTAGGAAGCAGTTAGAATAGGTAATAAATTTTTTTTTTTGACAGCATGGTGCTAAAATTGGCTATATTGATATGTGGATATGACACACCTGAATTTAAGCAGTAGTAACCTCCCAAGGTGTGTGTGTGTGTGTTAGTGTTAATAGCTGAAGTGAAGAATTATGAACTGTAGTACAAATCCACTCAAGTATATTTAGACAATCTTGTCTTAAACAAGTGAAGGCCAGGTATTAAAATGAGATGGAAGACAAAACTATTGAATGTAAGTAGAAAATTGAAATACATTGTTAGACTGTATTGCAATCATCTCTTTAGTTGGGACCATCAATCAGCCATTCTTACTTTCTTTGAAAATATGCACTTTTAAAAAAGTGAATTTGATTTTCATGTCTGATATTACACAGGCTATTTTAAAGTCTGAAATCCTATACAGAACAGGTACAAGCATTGATAGGAGTATAAGCTTCCCCTTGTTACTCTTCTAATATTTTCAAGCATGACATGGGGGAAACCATCTCTAGAGAGGGCCAAGTCATCCTAATCTTTGGCTTGTTTGCTTAGATTGCCTACAAGAGTGGTGGTTAATGCTGTTTGATTTGATGCTTAATGTGATTTTTTTCGGTGTAAATTGTTCTCTGTGTGAAGCAGCCCTTTCAAAATGAGGCCTCACAAACTTAGGAAAGCTGCATGTTGATTGGATGAACAGATCCTACTTATTTCAAAATTAGGTAGAAAATCAAGTTTGATTAAACACTTGATTGTCTTTCACAAAACCTTTTCCTTTTCATAGACCAGCTCCAGCTATACAACTTTATATTTATAGTTTGATTATTGAAAATTAGTTGCTGGTATTAAGGACTCCATAAACAAAATTATATTTTAGCTTCCCTAATAAAAGCAAATATTTGGTACAGAATTACTCACTATTTCCTGTTACCTTAGTTCTATTCAAACAGCTCCCAGTGCATTATTTACTTTCAGTGTAGAAAATTAAGTCAATGTAAAAGTATACTCTGTTTTTTAAAAAGAGGTCACTAATAGCCTTTCTTCCCTTGGTAGTCACCAGTGTTCTTATTACGCTTCATTTATATAGTTGGAGGACTCAGGAAGACCAGCTGGGCCCCCTGTCTGCACTCATCAAGAGTTAATTTCTGAAAGAGGTGCTGTTGTCATGAACAAGTGCAGAAGGTACTCTGGTGGTCCTGCCAAACAACAAGAGCTCTTAATTAGCAGCAATGTTCAATCAGGCTGCTTAACCTGCCACAGAACTGAGGAGGTCATGTTTCTTCCTGCTACGCTGCCCCTATAAAAAGCACCCAAGAACTGATCCCAAATGTTTTTTGCTGTGAGCATGGTTCCTAAAGACAGTGCATGATCTATTAATGAATCTTCATGATTATGTATACGCACACAGAATTTGAACCAGTACTTTAACTCAGACCAACTGTTAATACCTATTGTTAAATTACTATTTGTATTACTGTAGTGCCTGGGAGCCATGATTATGGTGCTGTGCAAACAGAGCGAAAGACCGTTCCTGCCCTGATCTTATGTACAGTAGTTTTACTAGCTATATAGGAACAAAGGTGTGTTAAGCACTTTGCAAACATATATATCAATGAACTTTAAAGTATGCAAAAAAATAGCAGATGAAGCAAGAAAAATAACCTGAAATAAGTAGTAGGAAAAAATTAGTTTTACATATACCCACAGTATATGTTGCACGAATAACGTGTTCCTTCAAACAAACTCAATGTGCAAGAATCCCAGTAGCTAGTGAAAGCAAAGGGAAGGGGAAAAAAACAGAAAATGTATTCTTGCAAAGCTAGCTGGAAAATTTACCAGCTCAAAGAAAACATCCGCTTGCTTGCAATTTACCATGATGATGAATAATGAAAAAACTAATGATATTTTGCTCATCCATTTAAAAAAAAATTACTCTCCCATGAAAGTAATATTTTGCAAAGCTAGAGTCAAATTAAATAAATAAATAAGCATAGGATCCAAGAAGAAATGTACTCTGAGCCAGATCCCTGAGATAATTCGCAGCCAAACCTGTTAGAATTGCAAACATTAATACATAACATATTAACTCTAATTCTGAATGTTATTAGACTAGATGATTCTTAGTCTCCAAGATAGTAAAGAAAGACGTTGCTACAGTTAAATGGACACAACTATCCTCAAGGTTGGGTCCAAAATGTGGTCCAGTCATAATTATTATTCTGGTGAGGAAAGTACTCTGGATTCTTGCAACATTAATGTACTGTATAGTGCACATCCACATGCACTCTGAGTGGAAGGGGTTGGACACAAGTTACTCCTTAACTATTGTGTTTAAATGGACCTTTTCAACAGGTGACCTTCTACTGAGGGAACTTTTTAGATGTCTCTTTTTATATGGCTGGAGAGTTTTGGCTCTACCTCTTTTGTGCATGTAAAATATTGCAGATCAGACACATTTTCTTTCATTTTAATTTTTAAAAAGTAATAGTTGATCTACAGTTGAATTGACTGAAAAAGTACCAATGTTAGTGAAAACACACCACCACCAAAAATGGTGGGAAATATAAAACTAAAAACAGCCAGCAGGCAAAGCATGTTCAATTTCCTGAATACAATACAAACATTTTGGATCAGATTTTGCAGTGTCCCTTATTCACGTTAAATAGTGCCTTATTCTTTAAGCAGTGCAGTTGAAATCAATGGGGCTTTTTGTAGAATAAAGTACTAATAAACTTGAATAAGAATCCGGCTCTTTATTAACAAGGAAAAATAATGTATTCCTCTAAAGAGTTCAAATTGTTAATGTAAGTTATATGATTGTACAGAAACCCTGCTAACAAGCTTCTACATGGGTTTTAATGTTGAGGTCATGAATAGGTTCCAGGATGTCTCAACTACCCCTCCCTTTCTTATGGCTATATGGGAGAAATCCTGGAAACTATGGGAGGGGTCCCAAAACTTTTTAATGTTAGAACATAGGATAATCATATGGAAAAGGTTTGGGAACCACTGAGCTTCTAGAAACCAGCTTTCCATATGCTTAACTT
Organism: Dermochelys coriacea; assembly: GCF_009764565.3. NCBI lineage: Eukaryota > Metazoa > Chordata > Testudines > Dermochelyidae > Dermochelys > Dermochelys coriacea. Next base: position 162,056,845 of record NC_050068.2, read on the forward strand.
AATGAAAACCAGATTTATGTTTTGTTTTCTTTTTTTAAGTAGTATTTATTTTCTGCATTTCATAAAATTACTTACATTTTGGTGACTGAGATAATAATTAAAAAGAAATGATTCATTTAACACAGGAAAAGTGTTTTTTATTAAAGTTGTACATATAAAAGATTTTAATGAAAATTTCACTCTACTGTTTGAAATATCCAGTAAGATAAAAACTTCATCTGCCAAGTTTTTGTTCTTTGATTTAACTGTCATGGGAATTTAATATAGAGGGAACCTATGTAGCTATATGAATGGAATAAAAATCCACTGAAAACAAAACTCATTGAATAAGGTTTTTAGAGTTCAAACAGGGTTATGCTGTCATGTACTATATATGCACAATGGAATCAGTTCTACCATCCTTACTCGCACTGAGGAATACCTTAGGAAACAAGCAATCTTATTTTAAATGTGAGTAAGAGTGTCAGAATCTAGCTCAATACTAGGTAAATTGGGCTATAGCAGGTCTGCTTCAACAAGTCTGAAGTTTACTAAATGGGAAAAAAAAAGTTTCTACATTGTGACTAAAATATTTCTCTTATAGTAAGGATAGTAAAATGGTTGTTTACTAGGTCTGTATAAAAATATAAAGTTTCAGTGCTTAATATCGTTGGGTTACTAACCCAGATTACCCATAGAGATCAGTCCCATATTTTGGTAGCACAGTGGGGATCTCTGCAAAGGGAACAAAAGAGACTTTGTTATACTCTTTAAAGCTTTTTATACATAGTAAAGTCCTATGAGAGATACCTGTCTTGATGATCATCCACCTTCTTTAAAAATAATGTTAAGATAAAAGGGCTTTTCAATATTATTCTAACATGGAATGTTGAAAATATAACTCTAAATCTGAAGAACTATATATCATGCTAGTATGTTTTTAATTCAGAATGAAACTGAACTGCAGTGTGGGGGTAGAGTGGGGGAAGAGAGAGCGTGCTTCTCTCTAACACAGGGGAGGGCAAACTACGGCCCGTGGGATTGCCAGCCCCATGGTACAGTGGGGCTAAGGCAGGCTCCCTGCCTGCCCTGACCCCACCCCACTCCCAGAAGCAACTGGCACCATGTCCCTGCCACGTCCCTGCCCCCTGCAGCTTCCATTCGCTGGGAATGGGGAACCTCAGCCAATGGGAGCTTCGGGGATGGTATGCAGGCAGAGCCACCTGCCTCACCCAACCCCCAGGAGCCACTGCCGGACACGCTGGCCACTTCCAGGAGTGACGTGGGGCCAAGACAGGTAGGGAGCCTGCCTTAAACCCACTGTGCACTGCTGCCACCCCGGAACCACTCGAGGTAAGCGGCACCAGGCCGGAACCCATACCCTGAACCCCTCCTGCACCCTGCACACCAACCTCCTGCCTTGAGCCCCCAGCCCCCTGCCGCATCTCTCCTGCACCCCAGCACTCTGCCCTGAGCCCCCTGCCACACCCTGCACCCCTCTTGTACCCCAATCCCTTGCCCTGAGCCCCCTCCTGTACACCACACCCCCTCTCACACCCCACACTCCCTCCTGCATCCCAACCCCCTGCTTCAGCCCTACATTCATGGCCCTGTATACAATTTCCCCACCCAGATGTGGCCTTCATGCCAAAAAGTTTGCTCATGCTTACTCTAACAGGAGGGAAAGCAAGAATCAAGTCAGTCTTACACAACTTGTTTCTGAGATCTTTGCTCAAGAAAGGCTTCTCCTATTCCAAATCTGTGCTGCAGCAGTCCGTTGATATATATTGATCTAACTCACCTTTTAGTCACTACTGTGACTTTTATGACAGTGCATAGGAAGAATATCTTTTATTTGCATGCAGTTGCACATGGTGTCTAAAAGCTCTGGTTTTAAAATGCAACAGGGGACTAATAAATGAGAACTCTGCCTTTATTTACATCTGTATTCATAGTATTGCATAGGGTAGGCCCATTCTTAATAGATAATTATTTGAGGAGTTTAAGAACATAAGAATGGCCATACTGGGTAAGACCAATGGTCCATCTAGCCCAGTATCCTGTCGTCCGACAGTGACCAGTCCCAGGTGCATCACAGGGAGTGAATAGAACATGGCAATTGCAAGTAATCTATCTCCTGTTGTCTAGGGTCAGCATCTAACAGTCAGACATTTAGGGACACTCAGAGCATGGGCTTGCATACCTGACTATCTTGGTTAATAGCTATTGATGGACCTATCCTCCATGAACTTATCTAATTCTTTTTTTAACCCAGTTATACTTTTGGTCTTCACAACCTCCCCCTAATACCATAATTTTAAAAATGAGGTGAATTATTTAGGATTTATGTTTCTAAAAGTTCCACTAGTTCTGTAGGTGTTTGTACTCTGAAAAAAGGAAAATAATCTGTATACATCTACAGTGACTAATGAACAGCTGCCTAGTTGTAAAAGATGGATGGCTGTTAAAGCTGTTCTGTTGACACAACCCCTGTGCATTGTAAAAAGGGACCATACTCTTTTCATAGAGCAAAAATACATTGGAAGTCTTTGTGACTTACTGTGAAAGTGGAAAGATGGTTCACTAATCCTTTTGTACATATATGCTTATCATGGCAACCACATTGTTCTGATGGTTTTGTACAGCTCTGAGAGAATTCAATGTATCTGTTAAAAAGGGATTTTGGAAGAGAATGTTTATCATCGTTCTAAGAAATGTGAATGTTGGGATCTTGGATGAGTTAAGCTAGTCAGCTTGATATTTGCGGGGTGCCACTCGTGTTCAAGTTTTTTTGTTTTTGTTTTGTTTTTTGCAATCACTATTTTTTTTAATAATCTGGTTTTATAATTCAGTAGTTTCTGAAAAACAGGGACAATAACAGCTTAGGTACCGACTGACTAAAGAATTCACATCCTGCTTATTTTAAAAATTAGTAAATATTTAATAGGCTTGAGCCAAAATATGATACCTGTTTCAGGTTTGTGATAGTTCAGCATTTCTTGTGTAAATTTATGATATTTACTAAGAGAGAACAGAAGGTGAGGGTTGGAGAAGGAGAAATGCATTCTAGATCTAGGAATTTAATGGAATCTACAAGGACCCTAACCATATCTGTAATATGGAAAGGCACAATGATCTAGTATGAAGCATTTTATCCTCCTTTAAAAAATATTTTTTCATGTGTTAGAGTTATCTGGGAACCAAAAATAGCTTCTTTTTTTTGTCAACTTAAATGTGAAATGCATTCACATTTAAGGTATTAGTTTCTAAATATATCCTTGTAAAAGAACTACTGAAATTATTTTCCAGGACTATAGTTCAGGGGTGGAAAATAATGTGTTTATATCATGATCCCGTTTTTTTGTCAGAATGCAGCACAAGGTGATTATTCAGGACGAAACAACAGCTTGAATTGAGTAGTTTCCCATGCCTGTGTAAATCTGTTCATCTAAATCCTACTTTTCGCTTAGTTCACATCTATGTAAGTCTTAAGATAACATGTACATTGTGTTTATTCTCTGCTCATAATATCTTCAGTGTGTAAAAGATGCTCAGAAAAAATCGTAATAAACATTCTTTAGCAAAACCTGGATTGCACATATCTAATTTCTCTGCCCACATACCAATAAAAATACCAAAACTGGCATCAATGAAAATAACTTCACACCAAAAAATTAGAACAGTAGCACAATAGTCATTGTCTTCAGTAGCAGGATAGTGTTCTAAATTTTGGTGAGTATAGATTAATTTAAGGAAACAAAAAATTGGAGAGGAGAATAAAAGTTTCAAAGTATATTTTTTGAGTACAAGAGTGTGATATGTTGAATGTTCAAATGAGATATAAAGATCTCTTGGTACTTTTCATAAGAGTTAGGAGTTGAGTTACCTGGCCATATTTCCGGTTAATTGTTCATCTTGGGTAATTACATGCTGGTTATCTAAATTCCTCTTATGGTTTTAAATTGGATAAATCATTTACCACATTTTGTGCAACAAACTGTTAAGTAGTGATGATGCTGTGTGGTGTTAAACAATTGCTTTGGTTAACCCCAGAGGTGGTGTTATGTGATTGGTCATTGAAGTAACCTTTGTGTCTTGATTCATAGAGCCCTGCATGGATACAAAATTTGTATCCGTATCTGATCCGCAAAAATGGTCCATGAATATCTGCATCCGTGGATATAAAGCAGATATCTGCCGATTTGCAGGACTCTATCCATTCAACTTTGTAAGGTGCTTCTGGATCTTTTAATGTAAAATGTACTGTTTAATTTTAAGATCATAGTGCTTGTGTGTTTGCAAGCATATAGGCAAGGAAAAAATATATTTTTTTAAATGACCTAGTGCCTTTCATCCAGAGATCCCAACATGCTTGATTACTTCATCCATCAGTGAAATTCATCCATTTCTGATATGGAGTGTGGTAGTTCTTAACCAAAAATGCAGCCATGTGTTTACAAAAATTCAGGACAGAAGAACACGCAGAATACTATGGCTAAATGAAAATACTTCGGAATTTTAAGTAGGCAGAAAGTAATTGTACAGTTGGAATTTAGTTAAGATATTTGGACTGATATTCCTAATTTGGAGTAGTAGGCATTAATTATGGTTTAGAATAGAATAATTACCTTGACACAATGAACTATAATGACCTAAAAGAGCAGTTACATTTTATTATATCAGATTTCAGAGTAACAGCCGTGTTAGTCTGTATTCGCAAAAAGAAAAGGAGGACTTGTGGCATCTTAGAGACTAATAAATTTATTTGAGCATAAGCTTTCGTGAGCTACAGCTCACTTCATCGGATGCCTCACAAATTTATTAAAACTTTGAGACTGAGGATTCTCTGTAGGTACAGAGATAAGTCTATTGAGAACCTTTTTTGCAATACCTGTACATGTATTTAATGCTCTCTGGGGATGGTATATGTATTTTAAAGTGCACTTGGAACACCTCAAGCAATCTGATATACACTTAGGGAATGTCTGCACTGCAGTTAGACACCTGCGGCTGGCCAGTGCCAGCTGACTTGGGCTTGCAGGGCTCAGAATACGAGGCTGTTTATTTGCAGTGTGAACGTTCAGGTGGGACCCCACAGGATCTTAAAGCCCGAACATCTACACCACAATTAAACATCCCCATGAGCCCAAGTCATGGGTTTTTAATTACGGGATAGACCTACCCATAATCTCATCACTGTTAGAATAAGAACCAAAAAAATATTTTGGAGTTGTATGAGGATCATACCTAATAATTCACTGAGAGGATACTATCATAGAATTTCAGGGTTGGAAGGGACCTCAGGAGGTCATCTAGTCCAACCCCCTGCTCAAAGCAGGACCAATCCCCAACTAAATCGTCCCAGCCAGGGCTTTGTCAAGCCTGACCTTAAAAACTTCAAAGGAAGGAGATTCCACCACTTCCCTAGGTAACGCATTCCAGTGTTTCACCACCCTCCTAGTGAAAAAGTTTTTCCTAATATCCAATCTAAACCTCCCCGACTGCAACTTGAGACCATTACTCCTTGTTCCGTCATCTGCTACCACTGAGAACAGTCTAGATCCATCCTCTTTGGAACCCCCTTTCAGGTAGTTGAAAGCAACTATCAAATCCCCCCTCATTCTTCTCTTCCACAGACTAAACAATTCCAGTTCCCTCAGCCTCTCTTCATAAGTCATGTGTTCCAGTCCCCTAATCATTTTTGTTGCCCTCTGCTGGACGTTTTCAAATTTTTTCACATCCTTCTTGTAGTGTGGGGCCCAAAACTGGACACAGTACTCCAGATGAGGCCTCATCAATGTCAAATAGAGGGGAACGATCACATCCCTCCATCTGGTGGCAATGCCCCTACTTATACATCCCAAAATGCCATGGGCCTTCTTGGCAACAAGGGCACATTGTTAATTCATATCCAGCTTCTCGTCCACTGTAACCCCTAGGTCTTTTTCTGCAGAACTGCTGCCTAGCCATTCGGTCCCTAGTTTGTAGCGGTGCGTGGGATTCTTCCGTCCTAAGTGCAGGACTCTGCACTTGTTCTTGTTGAACCTCATCAGATTTATTTTGGCCCAATCCTCTAATTTGTCTCTACAGGTCCCTCTGTATCATATCCCTACCCTCCAGCGTATCTACCTCTCCTCCTATGTTACAAACAATCGCAATTGCATCATTTTTAAAGGAAAAAATATAATTGAAGTGTAAAATCTCCATAGTTAACCTTTACATTTTCAGTGCTGAATGAGATTTAAATTATTACATTTTAATTAATATCAATGGGAGTGACAAGGCAAGAACCCTATGCAATTCTTTGAGAATATACTACTTTGATTTAAGTGCTTGAAAACTTACAACTTTGGTTAATACTTTCCTTTCAAGTGTCTGAAAAGAATGCATTTAATAGGATGCTGCAGGACCTAAGGATATTCGTAACATCATATCCTCTCAGTGAGTTATCAGGTACTGTATGATCTTCATACAACTCCAAAATAATTTTTTTGTTCTTGTACTAATAGTGATGATTCAATGAGATTATGGATATGTCTACACTGCGATTAAGATTTATATATGTATACACACATTGCAGGGTTAAAGCTTTGGATAAAAGGATTATCACAAGTGACTGATATTTTTAAGCACAGTACCCTTCTAAGTCTATAGAACACTGGTGTATTCTGCCTTTTGAGCACCCTTTTTTCATTAAGTAAATTAGTTTTAGAATATTCAATTAAATGTTTTTTAAAACTGTATTTTTTCTGAATTATTGTGCCATTTATCTAAGCACTATGTTCTGTTCAGTTAGTTTGAAAGAAAAAATTTGGAGAGTTAAATTTTCATCATCAGAAGGAAATCAACCAATCTAAGTGCTTTGCTAAATTTTGCCAACGGGTGAGCGAAGTCATATTTTTGCTTACTGTATCTACAGCTATTCTGTTTTGTTTCTATATTGTCTTGTACAACAGGATACATGTTTTTTGCTTGAATTCTAGTGCTGTAATCCATTTTAGATCATTCTGCAGACAATTTTACACATGTACAAATAGAGATAGTATGTGTCATGGGAATAGTGGTGAGATGTGAACACTTTCATTTCTAAATCACAGGTTCGAATCCAATCTGAGGTCCAATCCTGCAAGTTGTTCCATGTAGGAGGACTCATGGTCACATACCGTGCCTAGGGGGTCCACTCGTGCAGAATAAATTTCATGATCATACTCAAAATTAGTAGTAACCAAAAGTCAGAAAAACTACTATACCCCAAAAGTAGCAGTAAACTGTTACATTGCTATAGCATTATCCATATGAGGATCTTAAAGTATTTTACTAACCGGAATAAATTAAACCTCACAAGACTTTTATGAAACATTGTAGATAAATATTATGTGCATTTTAACACAGGGAATTTGAGTTGCAGAGGCTATGACTTTTGCCCAAGTTCACTCCGGTATTTATGGAAGAAATTGCGTATATAGGTAGAAAAGAGGCCATGTCCAAACAGAAAAGAATTTGATTTTATATAATGATTCAAGAATCTCAAGCCTTTGAAGTAACATGAAATACTAGAAATGTAGTAACTGTGCAGACAAATGGATTTAATAATAGCTTGCCTGCAGTCTTGGATATTAGAAATTATTTTATTGACAGGGAACTCTAGTTAGAATATCAGTATCATCCCCTACCTTTTTTTAAGTAACTTGGGACCTTCAGTGTCAAATACGGACCTACTGTTAACTGTGTTAACTGTTTGCTGTATCCAGATTTCTGTTTCTTTTGCTGTAATATGGAAACCTATTAATTCTATTTTTTCCATTCAGCTTACATTAATGCTGAATTGTGTCATACCCATCCCACTGTACTATTTTTTAAAAGTACCTGGAGGCTGCACCACAAACATTCGGGTACATAAAAGCTTCATGGGCTACAGGGATTCTGTGGCAGTAGAAACTTAATCTCAGTTTGTTTGGAAAACAGGCAGCCATGTGGACAGCTGCATTTCACTGGGCCCCATGGCAAACTGTCCTACAGATAATGTTTTCAGTGGCTTGCACAGCAAATGAAAGCATAAGAAAGAATTTAGTCCAGATATGGTAAGCAGCTACATCAATCATCTTGCCTGCCAAGCTGCTTTGCCCCCTTTTTCTTTGTCCTAACCTTCCAGTACATTCACAGTATTAAATATAAGATATAAACATAAACAGCATATTAATTTTGGTGGCTTGAGCAGAAAAATCAAATAAAAATTAGCCATTCACAAGAATATGACAAGGTCTGGAAATGTTTTACCTTTGATTAGGTTACTTTTTCTTTAGCACCTCATATTCTGTTTAATCAGCATGTTACTTTGTCCTCTTATATATTACTTTTTAAAAAATGGTTTAATATTTTAACTTCCAATTAATGCTGCTTAACCTGCTTATCAAGTATTTGATAGTAAAAAGCTGTATTAATAACTGATTTGTCTGATTGCTGCATTAATAAGTATGCATGCAAATTTAATTTTGACTGTCAAACATTGTTCAGTTGTTTGTGACAGAATGTATAGGCAGAAGGTGGTTCATGTCTGTTGTGTTCCTGTGCAAAATCAGATTTTTATATTTAGTGTGTGTAGATGCACAACTCACAATTAATGTTCTACCTAGAAAGTATCCTATTACTAAAGAGACTTGCTTAATGAACCTGTGGATCGAGCATCTTTAGGACACTTTTGAGATTGATAGCCTCCAAACTTGGCTGATTTTTTTTCCCTTCTGCTCAGTACCATAATTCATACTGTGTTGTCCTTCTAAAATTCAGTTATTTTTCCTCAAGGAAAAAAACACCCCTAAAACCTCAAGAACACAGCAAAAATCAGTGTTTGTAACCATACAATAATAAATCAACATGCATGTGTGATAGGGAGAAAGTAACTAAACCTATTTTGGCCACTAGCTTTCAAGGAATTGCTGTGGTAGGGAGCAAAAATTGATTTGGAAAAAAAAAAGTTGCGTTGGTAATGGGATATGGAGCCTTTGACCTAGGTCATTGGTCTGAATACAGCCCAAATTTGTATTGACAAGAAATTGTTACCATCTGAAGGTTATTTGGTATGTGTAAATGAGTTAATAATCTGATCTAGTAGGCATATGTTCTCATCACAAAAACTGCCACCAGATAGGCTTCTTGACTGGCAATCTCAGAATTCAAGGATTATGAAAGGATGCATACACTGTAAGCTTCACCGTTTACCAGAGATTGAGCACACTGGTGGAGCAGTATTTTATCAGAGGACTTATGCTGTAACCCTTCTAGAGACAGGTAAAGGAATCTGTCTCCATATTGCTGACTGGCAATTTCCTTGAGCACTGAACTAAAATTACAGCAGAAATTAAAAAATGAAATATAACATTGGTGTCCTTTTAATTGTTTAGGAGCCTGTTGATTTTATAACCTCTTGTCATATTCTGGGTTGCAATCCAGACCAGTGAGGGGTTGTGTTACTGCCTGCCCTGTAATGCTGGGTGCCTAAGATGGTCTCCTGCTGAAGCTCTCTTGTCTGAATGCTTCCAGCTAGTATACAAGTTTTGTGTGTTAAGTAGCTCTGACTCAGCAATTCTGATTCCAGCAGCCTGCTTGTTACACAGCTGCCACACTCTGGCCTCCCCCAGCCTTTGTGACACCTGGCAAGATGATCCCAACACTCCCCAGTCCTGATTTTTCCCAAAGCCATGTGTTCAGGAATGTCCTGCTTTCTGTTGGACTACTCAGAGAGATATTAAGGTCTTTTTGTTCCCCTAAAGATACAATACTCAGCAGCTTGCCATTTAACTGGAATTAACTTTTAAATTTAAATTCAGTTTAAATCAAGCACAGCGCTTGGGTTGCCTAGATTAAAAGTAAAACAAGTTTGAGACAAGGGAGATAGGATTTTAAGTGAGTTCAAGTATGAAGAATAGAGTTAGAAATGGTTACAAACAGATAAAAGTGAAAAACAATTTCTAGAGACAGAGAGTTAATAAAACTACGGTCTTGGCTCAAGGTAACATTCTCATCATGGCACCTTCTGGCAAAGTGGCTGACTAACCCCTCTCCCACAAAGTCCAAAGTGCTCAGTTCTTCGTTATCTTAGGTGAAAGATAATTTGGAGTTTTTCGACCCTTTCTTTTATAGTCCAGTAAATCTTTGAAATAGATTGATTTTTTTTTTTAAGACTACTCCCAAAGTAAAATTAATTCAAGTTATGAGGAAGGTGACATAGAGTCTGATGGGGAAGAAAGTTCCATGCTGATTTCTTCCCCTGCTGAAATGCAAATTGAACAGTTTCTTTCATTCTCCTCCCCCTGCTGTGATGCTGAATGGCTGTCTCCTCCCCTTGTTGGCTCTATGGTCCTGATTATCTTTTATGTAAATTGCATTCCCGTTGTCTTTTAACGTACCTTGGAAATACCTTTCAGGTGGCGAAACCATATTCCCTTGTCTAGGTTGGCGTAACTTTAGCCCTGCCTAGCAGACACACTTTGATAACGTAATTTCCAACGTCTTTATAATTTTGAGTTTGTCCTCTGTTCATACATCATGCAATAATATTAATGATCAGTATGTTGTTAGTTTACTATTGCTATCTTACATGACACCTTCTAGATACAGATTATGACATTAATGAGCTGGATACCAGGTACCAGTGAGCCCATTGCATTGGGATGTTGTTAGGTTCATACCCCTCTCTAAATGAATTTAGAATATCTTAGTGGAAGTTTCAGCACCTGAAATAAGTACTTTCTGAAAATAACCTTAGTTGTATTATTCTTAGGATCTATTTTTAATCTTTCATATGTGTGTGTGCATATATGGTGTAGGGTAGATAAAATGACATAGATAATTGCCTGTTATGTACAAGATGTGTGAATGTGCATATAGCTATGCAACCACACTGACGTACCCTTGTTTTCTTTTAAATAAGAATAATGCAATCAAGCACATTGTGAATATCACTCTACAAAATCTAGCCATTATCCTCTGGGCATGGCAGGTTTTGTTTTATGAAGAAACTTTAAGTATCTCCATCTTCATTTTTTATTTGTGATAAAACATGGAGAATTTCCCATAGTTTCACTTTGAATAAACACACATAGTTGTCTCAATTTCAAATTAAGATTTATTTGTTGTATGTGGCTTTGTGTATTATGCATGTCAGTTTTCAAGGGTTTGTATAGAAGTAGAGCAAAAAGACACTAACTCTCTAGTGGGAATGTTCTGTACTTTGACAAAGGTCTGTTTGATCATGTCTGCATTTGATTTCTTAGTGAGTGTCCCAGCTGTGTTGCTTGCTGCATACTAATGAATATAATGTGAAAACATTGTCTGAATTGAGTGCATCTTGTCTGTTACAGTGCTCTGATTAAGTCTCTAGTTAAGTTCTGATACATTAATTCCATGAATGTGTGACTCTGTCCAGCATGATGTATACAGCAGTGCACCACTGAAATTCCACAAACCTTCTATTCCTGTGTGTTCGTACCTTAATGATAGTTGATTTATTCCTTGGTTTTGGAATATATTTAGCTCTTCTATACATTTTAGGTCCTGCTCCACTGAATCATTGGTAGTTTTTCCACTTGCAATGTACAAGTTTTGTGTGTATGAGTTAGTTATGTTTCCCTGTAGTGACTGGACCGCAAAGACCTACCACTGTTACAGTCTGAACTTTTATTGTTTTATCTACATTTGGCCTAGTCAGCCTAAAAACAGCAGGATCCAGGCCCATTATATGATTATCATTATTACTGTAGTACTTAGGAGTTCTGGTCTTGGACCAGGATGCCATTGTACTGGGTGTTGTAAAATCCAGAATGAAATGTTGGTCCCTTCCCTAAAGATGGTACATTTGTGTATAAAATAAGAGACAGCAGATGGATGCAAACTAGCTGTTTAAGTAGTACAGGGAAATAATGAGACAGTATTGGTCACTATGATGGGCAGTGGTCTCAGCACACCAGAGGGCTAACCATTGTTAAGCTTTTATGTAGACATCACAACAAAGATGAGTTTGGAGGAGGATAAAGAGATCATTTTATGTATGTGGACAAACACCTGTCAGGGATGGTCTTAGTAATACTTAGTTCTGCCTCACTGCAGGGGATTGGACTAGATGACATATTGAGGTCCCTTCCAGTCCTACGATTCTATGATTCTTTGTTTATGGGACCTTCCCAAGCATTAGGGGCAGCACAGGAGAAAGTATGACGGTGATTGTTTGTTTGAAAATTTAATAAATGGGCGATGAAGGCTGGCTTCATAGAGAGTACACTTACAAAGTTTGTGGATACCAAGCTGGGAAGGGTTGCAAGTGCTTTGGAGGACAGGATTGAAATTCAAACTGGAGAAATGGTCTGAAGTAAATAGGATGAAATTAAATAAGGACAAATGCAAAGTACTCCACTTAGGAAGGAACAATCAGTTACACACATACAAATGGGGAATGACTGCCTAGGAAGGAGTATTGTGGAAAGTGATCTGGGGGTCATAGTGGATCACAAACTAAATATGAGTCAACAGTGTAACACTTGCAAAAAAAGCAAACATAATTCTGGGATGTATTAGCAGGAGTGTTGTAAGCAAGACACAGGAAGTAATTCTTCCGCTCTTCTCTGTGCTGATTAGGCCTCAACTGGAGTATTGTATCCAATTCTGGGGGCGCCACATTTCAGGAAAGATGTGGACAAATTGGAGAAAGTCCAAAGACGAGCAACAAAAATGATTAAAGATCTAGAAAACATGATCTATGAGGGAAGATTGAAAAAAATGGGTTTGTTTAGTCTGGAGAAGAGAAGACTGAGAGGGGACATGATAATTTTCAAGTACATAAAAGTTTGTTACAAGGAGGAGGAAGAAAAATTGTTGTTCTTAACCTCTGAGGATAGGCCAAGAAGCAATGAGCTTAAATTGCAGCAAGAGAGGTTTAGGTTGGATATTAGAAAACTTCCGAACTGTCAGGGTGGTTAAGCACTGGAATAAATTGCCTACAGAAATTGTAGAATCTATCATTGGAGATTTTTAAGAGCAGGTTAGACAAACGCCTGTCAGGAATGGTTTAGCTAATACTTAGCCCTGCCATGAGTGCAGGGTACTGGACTAGATGACCTCTCAAGGTCCATTCCCGTTCTATGATTCATGGGCTGAGTGGAGGTGGGAGTCAATATCTTCACTAGCGAATGAATGATGATAGGTAGGGTGGGGATAGGCTGAGAAGGGCCTTGAAAGTGAAAGACAAGCATCTTCTGTTTGTTGCAGTAGCCTTGTCCAAAACCACCCCCAGCTTCTTTGTTTTTGGGAGAAACAAACACCAAACTGGTATCTATCCCAGTCAAAAGAGGAGTCTGATACTCTATTGCCAGGTGACCCTTAGAAGTTGCCATCTGTAGCCATGGTGTCCTGTGAAATCCAAACTGCAAACTTCAAACCAAAACGAACTGTAAATTCATTAACACTCTCCAACAATAATCACGAAGTGGGGAGGAGAGAGTGGGCTTTGTGGTGGAGGACAGAGCAGGGAGGGATGCTCTTCTTCTTTGCTTGCTAATATCATCTACACTGTGTCCCAGCTGACCAACTCAAGAGACCTCTTATAGGTACCAGGAGTATCGGATGTGAGCGCTCCTCATACTCTTATTGCCCCTTTGGGTGAGTTTTGCAACAAGACAACCCAAGGGCATGGACTGCTCTTCAGACCCTGCTCCGCAATCCCATATGGCTTTCTTCCAAACAACAAGGTCAAACACCACTTAAAGGGATTTTTCAATTCGAAAATTGCTTTTATCTGAAAATTATATATCTGAAACAAAATTATCTGAAAATTATCTGCAACAAAATAGCAATAAATAAATAAATAAATAAATATTTTTCCAGTTTACTTTGTGCATTTCGCAGCACTTTGTATAGCCACTTTCACAGCTCTCTATGTAGGAGGAGGCCTGCGACTATTACCCAGAGCAGTGGTGGGATCCCATGGTATGAGGCAGGTGTGCTTAGTGCCCTGGATTGTCTTCATCTGCTCCTGTCCATGGGGCCTTCACATAGTTAAGGGAATATACTCCCTGCTTGCTTTTGGAGAACCTAACTGAAAAGGCTACACTGAAGCCTCTGGATTCACGTGTACCAGATTTGGCAAAGAGAACCCACTGTGTTAGGATTTAAATATTAGTTAAGTTTTGTGTTGAGTCTGTGATATAATTTTACATCATGGTGGTTCTTTCTGAAGTCCACAGTGGATGCTTTGGCTAATGTAATATAACTTCCTTATTTTGAAGCACCATCTTAATTGATCATAAATTTAACTCTTGGAGTATGCCTTCAAGGTGGCACAATTGAATATTGGGAGTGTTAAAAATCTTTTATACATTTTTGGAAAAAATGAACTTTTTTTTTGCATTTTTGGGCATTGGCTCTTGCAAGAGAGAAGTGCTGTATGCTTTAGTCCTGAAGTTAGAAATCTTGTTTTTCGGTTGACATTATTGGTTAGCAGCTAATGTGAGACTGTGTTATAGAGGACATTATTTTCTAGTTATTAGGGAGGACATGGATGTAGAACCCTATGTATTCGGCTGTTTGCTTTTCATTTCCTTAAAAAGAAAACTTTTTTATACAATGATCTAATGTATTTTTTCTAGATTTTTGTCTTTTTTAGTTTTCTTATTCAGATGAGAGATGAGTGAAAATAAAATTTCTGCTCATGGGAAATTCTGATATTTTAACATTAGTTTTCTTCCCAATTCAAGAAGAATAATGAAATATCAACATTTTCTGCAGAATAAAAAGTTCTGAAAAAAATTGTTTAGAAATGGCAAAACAGCATTTCAGTATTCCTGCATTAAAATAGTTCATTTTGGTTTGTTGAACCAAATCAAAATGTTTTGTTTCAAGTCAGCTCAATATAAAACTTCATGTGCCTGTGATGCCATGGTGCCTGATGAAAATTTTAATTCAGGTGCTCCTTGCCCCCACTCTCCCCTGGGGCAGGGTTCCATGACTAGACTAGAGCTCCCCTGTTGCACCTGCAGTGATGTGATTCCCATGATGTGTCACATGGCTTAGTCAGAGGAGAGATCGCATGGAATCATAGGAGATGTAGAGTAGCAAAGAAGCACAGCCAGTAGGGGAAAATTGAACCTTGCGGCCCCAGAACTACAACTTCCATGAGGCACTGAGACACTGTAGACAAATGCAGTTTAATGTTGAACTAACTTGAAACTAAAGGTTTTGGTTCAATTCAACAAACCAAATGTTTTGAGCAGGTTGAACCAACCCAAAATGAAATACTTAGTTTAGATTTTCCTGGTGGAAAATCAAGTTTTCTACAAAATTGTATTTTCTGTTTTAAAAAAAATCATTTCCATGGAAAATTCCCAACCAACAGTAGTATTTTAGAACAATAATATCCACAATGAACAAACAACAAATACTTTACAAATGATGATGACAAAGGAATAATTCTGTGAGCTAAGTCGCTTGTCCCCTTCTCCAGTATATCTCCGTAGCAATCTGATGCATTTCTCACTTGTAAACCTGTTTTTTCTTTGAGAGAAATTATTCCCATATCACAAAAAATTCTTCTGTTATATATTAATTTTATAAATCTTACAATCTTATAAATAGGATACTTGATTCCATGCAGTCTCTCCTCTGACCAAGCCATGTGATACATCATGGGAATCGCATCACTGCAGGTGCAACAGGGGAGCTCTAGTCTAGTTATGGAACCCTGCCCCAGGGGAGAGTGGGGGCAAGGAGCACCTGAATTAAAATTTTCATCAGGCACCATGGCATCACAGGCACATGAAGTTTTATATTGAGCTGACTTGAAACAAAACATTTTGATTTGGTTCAACAAACCAAAATGAACTATTTTAATGCAGGAATACTGAAATGCTGTTTTGCCATTTCTAAACAGCTCAGAGGGAGCAATTTCTACCATGCCATGTAGTAGTTTCTTAACCGTGAAGGGGTGAAATCCTTGCCCTGTTGAAGTCTTTGGGAGTTTTGCCATTGACTTCTGTGGAGCCACGACTTTACTCAAGAACTTTTCTTTTAAAAAATCAGTCTGTTTACACAGCTAAGGATAATTGCAATCAGTTTAAAAAAAAAAAAAAAGATCTTCAGTGTACTTGATGGCAAAAAAAGAAATGTAGCTAATATAATTACGATTCATCTGGTAATTTACGAATCCTTACTCGTTCTATACCATTTACAACACCTGATCAAAAATTTCTAATATTGGTGTATTGCCAAATAATGTTAGGTTTCCAACCAGATTTCCACTCTGCTAGCATACATTGTCCAATATGCCACACTTGAACAAGTGTGCAGGAATACAAGAAATTCTTTGTATGAGTTTAAATTATTTTAACTTAATATTAGACTCACTCACACTTTTGGTAATGTGTAAATGTATAGAAAGTCCAATTATTCATTTCTGAACAGGGTAGCATCATAGCAGAATTTTTGGGAGCATTTTTGATCCTTTGAGAACTTCACACACTCAGCAGCTGACTTCCCAGTGATCTGTTGCACATGGTCTATCCATCTGCTCACTGATTTTCACCTACTACAATGACCTGACACCATTCCTTCCGTGATAACTTTCTCAGTGTTTATTTCCATCTGTGTGCCTGGTGTGATCAAAGTAGATAGATTTGTGCATGTTGATTTCCGAACACGGAGTCCACTTCTCTTCAGTAATATTTCAAACACAAGTGTTAGTTTTCTTTTCCATCCAGGAGATATGCTTGAGTCTTCGCCTGCACCACATCTTAAATGTTTCAATTTTTCTCTTGTCAGCAGTATTGGTTTTCCAGGATTCACATCCATAAGTCACTATGGAAACAATTAAGCTTTTCACTGGTCGAATGTCATACATTTTGCGATGCCATGGTTTTTTCACACTTCTGTATTTCATCAAAGCATATATTCAACTCAAGTTTCCATTTCTCTCTGAAAAATTGAAAAGCACAAATAGACTGAAGTCTGAGAAACATTGCATAAAGTATTGAGACGAGGTGACAGGTAGACACAAGTTTTAGTAATAGGAATTTCAGGTCTCTCTCCTTCCATTGAGCGGATGGTGGTGGTGCAGCCTTCATAAAGTTCCTGAACCAGTTGGAGAAAGCTTTCAGGCATCCCGAACTCTCACAGCGTGGCAAAAATGTGCTGGTAGAGCATGGATCCAAAAGCATCAGCCAGGTTGAGCCACACTATGGCACATTGTCTCTGTGCCCTCCTGGCCGTGTGGATGGCAGTCTGAAGGACAAAGTTGTGTTCCTAGTAACCTTCACATGACATGAAGCCTTGGTCCAGGTGACGCCATTTCAGATCTAGAGTGAACCTATTATCTTCCTTGAAGATGGGCAAGCATACCAACACTTTGGCATGCCCGCGGGTTTCCTCATCCAGCAGACATCTGAGTGTGCCATCGCAGAGATCCTATCAGATGTGGCCAGGATTGACTCCTCCTTACTGGCATCATGGCAGAAGATCAATCTCCTTGAACACCTTCCTGATCCCCCGTATTTCATTCGTCCTGAGGAGATCTGCCGTGGCGAAGGTACTTCTTAACAAGGTAGACAACACCATCAGGCAGCTAGTGAAGAAGTGGATGTTTCTTCTCCAGAGGGCCAGCAATGAACTGGTGTACATCTCTCACAGGCAGGGCAGCACCAACATCCCTCAAGTGGGTGATCTGTGCAACAGTGCGGTGATCACTCATGCCTTCCGCCTTCTGACGTGCCCGGGTGCCATGGTGAGGAACATCGCGAAGAGTGCTATGCAGGACATCATCAGGAAACGAATTGCCAGGACCCCCTCCAACCAAGCTGTCGCCACCTACCTGAGTGGCTCCCTGGAAGGCGAATTTGTAAGAGAGAGAGGAAACTCTGCTTCACTCTGGTCTCATGCCCGCAATGCTATGCAACACCTGGAGAAGCGAATCGGTTGCCCCTAGACATGGTGCAAGGAACGTCCGGAGCTAGGTGTTCTGGTGTCACAGGTGACAAATACAGAGCACACAATCATCACTCAGAGAGCTCGAACCATGCTGGAGAGGATTCTCAAGGATGCCATCCACTCCAGTAGATGGAAAACCTGAAATGGAAGCCAGACCAGTGCAAGGCCTTCGAGGTGACATGCAAGTGGGATGCCAGCAACTGCCTCCTCCCTGTGGGCATCTTCTCCTGATTTGTCAACTGTAGGTTCATCTACAGGGACCGGCTCAGCTGCATCCTGCTGAAGGGAGTTGTCCACCAAGGGAATCGGGACAATCGATGCAGGAAGTGCGCCTATGCCAATGAGACACTACTCCACATCTTGTGTAGCTGCAAGCTCCATTCCAGAGCCTGGCAGCTGTTACAAAATGCCATCCAGAATAGTCTAGCCAGAATCATCCTATCACCCACGGGGAAGGTTGTTATGAACTCCGCCATCCCTGGAACAGACAGCCAACTGCGACCAGGCATCATCACCAATGAGGAACGGAAGAATATCATCATGGTGGACGTCATAGTGCCCTTTGAAAACAGGACTCTAGCCTTCCACAGTGCCCAATCTTGAAAATGGGAGAAATGCACCCCTTTGGCCGACATCTGGAGAGCTAGGGGTTACAAGGTTCAAACTCGCGCGCTGATCGTTGGAGCCCTGGGCTCATGGGACCCCAGTAACAAGCAAGTATTGAGAGAATGCGGAATGAGTCAATGCTATGCTCAGTGGCAACTCGTGGTGTCAGACACCATCAGATGGTCGAGGGACATCTAGAACACATTGGCAATACCAGGAGAGATGAGCTGGAGCACTGACCAGAAGTGAAATCAGAAAGTAACTGAAATACTTCTGTGAGGGATTATATCTACTAAGGGACAACCTATCCGAAATGCTCAATTACTGAGTGACAATCTACACTCATTCCTATATTTGCTTTCTACAACCAATTCTCTGTATTTTCATGAGTGATGTACCCAAGTATTTGGATTCCAATACTAAATTGATTCATTCAACTTATTTACCTAAAATTGGGTTATTGCAGATTATGTGCTATATATATTTTGACTTTTAAACCAGATTTTGTACTTTTGTACAATCCAGATGTACAGACACTCTTTTCTTAACCTGTGTATTATATAATTTTAACATTAGCTTTATTAAATGTGTATAGTGACTCAAATGCTTTAGCCCAACATGAGTGCAGATAACTGAGAAGTTTCATGAAATCTCAGTTGATTGCTTTCTTAGTTAAAAACCTTTTACAGAAAGAATACAAAAGTGCTTGATAAGTCATTCAGATATAAAACCACAGCAAAGACCAAAACAAACACCAAGCAACATAGGAAGGATGTTATTTTTTGTTCTTACAATTATAACAGGAAAATTGTTGTGTAGATCTTTAGTCATCAAGGAAACAGTGAAAATAAGAGTTAAGAAACATGGGAATGAGAAGAATGGAAACCTAGTATGCTCTTAGGTGTAAAGCACCAAGCACATCAGCATCGCTTATCAGACCTGTCAACTTGCCAACGTTCAAATTCGGGACACAATGTTTCCTGAAATGAAGGATACAAAATTCAGAAAAATCATTCAGAAAAGTTAAAATGCTGTGGGATTCTTTTCTTTTAGTGTAAATGACTTTCTGTAGTTTGAGTGTCAGTTCTTTGTTTAATATAAATAATGAACAGTGGAGGTGTTGATAAACCATCTTTGTGCGGAACATAGGTAACGTAGGGATTAAAATGAGTGATGTACCTCATTTTGAGAGATATTTAAGAGGTATGGTGCTTAACAATGGATTTCCCCTTAAATACTTCAAAAGGAACTTTAACTTTTGAAAATTTGTCGTGAAAATCTCTGTCAAGGTTTTGTTGTAATTTTGTTCTTGAAAAGAAATACATATATTTGTTCAGAGATTTGTTTGCATTCTTAGCTCTATAAGATTCTAGGATTGTCACTGTCTGTCATCTGAAACCTATGATGGCTGAGTCAGTGTGAAGCGATGCAAACAGCTACAAGCATAGTTGAAAGCTCTTTTTGTTTAGAATATCACCAGTTCAGTAATCACTGGGATTTGTAGTATGTTACTTGCCAATTTTTAAATTCTCAGCCATTTTCAGCTTTTTTTACACTTTATGAATTACATCTAGATGACATGTTTTAATATATATTTTATTTTAATATAAATTGTTTCTTGTTCACAATTATCCCAAAGTACTTGACAGGCTGTTTGGGAATTATTTCACCCACTGCTGAACACAGACTCTTTGTGGAACATGGCAACTAGTTAACTGCACACAACAGTTTAGGACAGGAAACAGACTGAAGAGAAATTTTGGTAGGCAGAATGTAATTACCCAAATTGGAATTTGGTGAGGACATTGGTCAAAAATCTCTGTACTTGGAAAAAGTGCCCTGCTTATTATCTCATTTGAAAGATGATAGCTGACAATGTTGTATGAACAGTGCATTCTGTTCTGACTCAGAAGGAGTTCTTTACCATCAGAATGCTTGAGTTTCCTAACATCAGATTAAGTTAGTGGATCCAATATTAAATTGAAAGGAAGCATGCCACCTACTGAATCACCAACACTACTTCCTCTAGTATCTGACTTTACCTTTGAATGTTTTTCCTCTTGACATTGACTGGGCTTGATTCTGCTTAGTGTGTGAAGCATGATGAAATTGTAGCTCAAGATGACGTGGCTACAGACTGCATTGTGTATATTTTAATTATTTTACAGCAACCAAGCAATGTTTTACTCTGGACAAGAGCAGTTAGATCTGTTCTTGATCAATATGTTTATAACTCTCTGGTTCACTTCTGAAGATACCATTCTTAATATGTTGTGATAAATTGTTTTTATTGCATCCCAATAACTACTGTTTGTTAAACCTTGGCACTGGAATTCATTTTTAATGAAATCCATTTAGTTTCCATTTATTTTGTTAGCTTTTCATAATGGTTTAAGTCGTATTTTTTTTCCAAGTAAAGAAAGGTCATGAATTAAAAAGATTACTTTTTTGAAGGAAAAAATTAAATGGTTCAGAATGGGTTTTTTAAATTATATTGAAACAACTTACGTCCTAACTTCCCCTCACATCTCCCTTGGAAACTCCCTCCTTTACTATAACCTTGTGGTCTTGATGATATTCACAGAGACGCTGATGTACTGAATAAAGAAGTTCTTTAAGTTTTGAGTTTTGGAACATTACCAGTGTGTCTGAACCCAGGTTTCAAATTTTACTGGCATTTTGTTGGCAAACCAGTTTTTGGAGTCCCTTCTTATTTGAATACGTTTCCTGACACCTTTGGCTATGTGTTACTGTGTTTTTACATTCTGTCTCATTTAAAAAAAAAAAAGTAGTGTATATAAAAGTAGAATAAACATATACAAAGAGATAATTTTAAAATATCTGGTATAGAAGTAGAATAAAGACACAAGAAAATTACCAACTGAAATTTCAGGGAGCACAAAAAATAAGTGCCATTTTTATTGCCGAGGTACCAAAGTAGCAATCCCATGTCCAGTCAGTGGGCCCAGTCCTCAAAACACTTTAAATGAAGCGGTCACAACTGTTTGTAGCCACATTGACTTCATCCTCCTCACGATAGCACTATGTCTAGTAATAAGTGTTTACAGAATTGGGCCCTACGGTTGACATTTTTGTTGCTAGCACAATTCCCCCCACCCCCTACCCAACTCCAAAGTGTGTGTAACTGTAAGATATTTGGTTTTCAACCTGTGGTCCCTGGACACCAGGGGTCTGCAGACTGTGTAAAGATTTCCAAAGGAGTCTGCACCTTCATTTGAAAATTTTGAGGCGTCCATAAATGAAAAAGGGTTGAAAAGTACTCCTGTAAAACAACCTTGTTAGCCCAATTTCGTTCACAGTATCAGCAGACACAGGTCAGAAAAAATATGATGACCTTAATATGGTAGATTCTTCTTTGTACAATAAGTGTTTATAGCAAGGTCGGAAAAACTAGCAGTGTAAAATTCCAAGGCTTTTTGTAAATCTTTTTGGAACACCTTCCATCACTTTTTTTTTTTTAATAAAGATGATGTAGGAAACTAATATCTGGGGACTTAAAAGAGACTATTGCTTTAAATGATCACTTTGCATACTAGTATTATTATGGGAAAAGGCTGTTTTATGTGGAAGCTGCTTGGATTTCTGCTATAAAAGAGAAATTTACTGGCATATTGATGAGCTCCAATATGTAATAATGACTGGTAGGGTAGAATGTCTCTGTGTTGCAAGTACTGCACTAAAGAATCAACAATTTCAGGTAGTCTACACCGTGTAGAAATAGATGGCTCTCGAAAAGTAGCTGGGATTAGAGGCCTTTTCTGTGTAATTACACTGTGAAAATAAAGGGTAATGGTAAATTCAGAAAATCTAGTGGAATATATTGTTAAAGATGAGCTTTTTTTTTTTTCCAGTGGAAGGAGTTGTTAACTTGAAAACTGTTCTGCTCACAAAGATGATTTTGTGTTCCCATAAATAAACTCATCATTTTATTAGTATATTTTGAGTTTAGTTAGAAAAACAAGTAGAAAACCTACAGTGCATAACAACTTGGGAATGAGGTAAAGAGTTCTTTAGCCTGTTGTGAATGGCAGGCAGTACATAAGAGAACTGCGTGGATTTTTAGCAAACAGATGGAATGATTTGATACACGTTAGCCTTGAGTCTGCATTTCCTGACTTATGTGGGGTTTAAACTAGACCCATAGCTAGCTTTAATGTGGATTTATTGGGGCAAGAGAGATGAAGTATTTTTTAAACTTAATTGAATTGTGTACGTACTCAAACAACTTACTTACCTGGTGAATAATTTACTGTTTTATTCTTTGAAAGGGGCAAAATCATCCTTCCCTAAAATTTGTTATAGAACTTATTGTTAGTGTGCAACAAAATAATGTTATGCAGAATTCTACTACGGAGGGTATTTTTATAAATGTAAGAACTACGAATTGGAATGGAAATGTCAATAGAACTGTCATTTAGAAGTAACAATCTTTTCAGTAATGCATTTTAAGATCTGACAACTTGTCTTCCCAGATGCTCCTGGGGAAAGCCTGAATTATAAAACCATAAATGGCATTATGTAGTAACATCTGAGCATTTCTGTGTCAGTCCATTGGATCCTTGATTGACTTAACTTCTTTTATATGGTCCTATGGACCTTTGTAGCTATTGAAAATATTTTAAACTCTGTCAAGAAAGAAGGCTTTGTTTCAGTACAGTTTATTCTTTAGAAAAGTATCCAACTCAAACTGCCATTACCTAAATTAAAGAGATGGATTACACATCGGGTATCAGGCAGTATAATGAAATATATAAAACATGTCAATATGTACACTGCTAAGGATATAATGGCCTATGGCTACAGTTAAGTAATAAAAATGGAACAGAGAGTTGGCAGGTGACTTCCTTGTCTGAAATATCATAGGAAACTTGGATCAAGTGGCATGTCCTTTTTTTCAGTTTGACTAAAAAATATTATCTTTCTTCTAATACTAAGTGTTTCCAATTTTATGGCATTCTCTGTATATGAAATCATAGTAACTATAATCAAGCAACTTGAAGGGTGTGGTTTTTTTTTTAAATCCCTCCCTTTCCCCACCCAGAACAGACATTCAGAGTTAAGGGTAGAAGTCTGTCTCTAACCTATGCCCAGGTATTTCAACATCTGGAATGTAATGTTTCCTTTTGTAATACCTCTGCAATACTGTAACACAGCAGGGTGCATTAATGAGACTTTCAGCTTTAAACCCACAACATCAATGAAATTTATAGTTGTCAGGCTGTTAACATTATTCAAACGTAGTTTTTGTGGTTTCAATTCCCATTTTATGTTGCTATATACACAAAAGCCATTGCTTTGGCTAGCTGTGGGGAATGATGGTTCTTTGGCCCTGATATTTGTATGAACCATTTAAGTATTGTTTACTACTTTTGACAACATAGACTATAAATTATGTTGTGGAAAATTATTAATGTGCTATTAATATATTACCATTTAATATTTCAGTTGTTTTAAACACCAGAAGTGCCCAGTTCAGAGTTTGTCAGGTACCACAAAAAATTTGTGGTGGTGAAGAAAGTTTGAAATTAAATTAAAGCATTTTTTTTCCAGAATCATATAAATGCTTTTCTTTATCCCTACTTGTTGAGTATATTTAGTTTGAATGGGTCAATCTTCTGGATTCATCAGTGAGGTCTTCTGTCTTAATTCATTGTGCAACAATGAGAAACACAGAACTTTATAAAAACATTGAAATTAAGGGGGAAGTGAAATAAAAGAGGAAATGAAAGTATGAGATGGCTGCTTCATATTACATTATGCCATTGATGAACCCCCTTTTCCTCCTTCAATCTAATCGGTCACAAATATAATAATTTATTTCTTCAGTGGGAACATCCATAGCTAAGAATGTAAATCCATCTACAATTGCTTTTTTCTAGTAAAGAAAATTCAAACAACTTTTCTTTTCCAGAATCGAAACAACCCCGTCCACCCCCAAAAAAACCCACAATTTATTAAGTTCAGAAGCACTTTATTATTGCCGTGGAGCTATGTGGCAATGCCTCCAGGGCTATCTCAGAGAGCAGAAATAAATCTGTCTGCCTCCAGTTGTCTCAGCCTAGGTATTAGCAACTTCCCCATGTTGTGTACCTTCTTACAGAATTTCCTCTTGGCCTAAACAGTACAATCTCACTGTTCTCAAACTCTGTCTTGTTAACTGCTGCCAAACCTCTAACAGCTCCATGCATATGTTCCCTTAATCATATCTCTTTGTTTTAGAGGTCTGTGTTTGGTTTCAGAACTAACTTTTTTCCTACCCTGATTTTTTAACCCCCATAGCTGTAACATGACTATCTATTGTTTGCCTGATATTTAAAAAACCTAGATCATATGAACAGAGAGGTGACAGACAAGTTTGTTTCAGCAAAATTTGTAATCTGTCCTTAGCCCCATTTCCAAATTTAAATTAATGTCCTTGTTGGAGTACCATGAATTCAGTATTGTAGTTGAAGTGATGTTAATGAGTACAAAGAACCTCTCTGGCTCTGCTACTGGCTCCCAACACAAGGAAAGGTATACTTCTATATAAAAGGTTGACCATAGATAGGCAATCATAGTCTCAATAAGCAATTTGTTGTGTCCAAAAGAAACAATTCTCAAGCTGTATTTCATGTGAAATGGAAGTGGGACTGGCAAAGACATCTTCTGGCTAGTGTACTTTGAAAATGTTTCACATTGATTCCTGCAATAATGTGAAAAAAACATCTGTTGGACCTGTTAAGTCTCCAGTCAGCTGTGGTTCAAGTATTTCTAATTAGTAAAGGTGTTTTATAGTCCAAACCTCTCTTTCGCCCTTAGAATAACCTACTCCTTTGATAGTCATGTGAGCAATTGAATCATTATGCAGAGATGTTCTGAGATTTCAGGAAGTGGTTACTTTTCTGTATTTTTACTCTATTTCCTCTCTCTTATCTAGCCACAACCATTAATAAAATACCGCATTTCAAATTTTTTTAAAAAAAGGGGGGGGGAGCAGATGAATAGCTCCTTCAGTAGCTGTTTACCATAACTTTCATTCCCAGTAGGCAGCAGAGGGTGCAATTGTACTTACTAGTTCCTACTATACAATATCACTATCTTGGTTACAGGAGGACTTTGCAGTCCTTGAATCTACTTCCTAAATTCATAAGAAATAATTTTGAATGCCACTCTTTTCTGATTAGTGCCTAAGGCAGGGGTGAGCAAACTTTTTGGCCCTAGGGCAATATTGGGGTTGTGAAACTGTATGAAGGGCTGGGTAGGGAAGGCTGTGCCTCCCCAAACAGCCTGGCCCCCGCACACTTCCTGCCCCCTGACTGCCCCCTCAGAGCTCTCAACCCATCCAGCCCCCCCCCCCCCCGCTCCCTGTCCCCTGACTGCACCGACCCCTATCCACACTCTGCCCCCTGACAGGCCCCCCGGGACTCTCATGCCTATCCGACCTCCCCCATCCCCAGAACCTCCACCTCATCCAACCGCTCCCTGTCCCCTGACTGCCCCCCAGGATTCCCTGCCCCCCACCCCTTTATCATGCCACTTAGAGCGGCAGGACAGGTTTATTGGAAAGCCTGGGAGGTGGGCGGGCGCAAGCCGCACTACCCGGCAGGAGAGGCGGGCCAGAGCGCTCCCCGTGCAGCGGTGTGGCTGCGGGGGAGGGTTCGGGGGCTAGTTTCCCCGGCTAAGAGCTCAGGGGCCAGGCAGGATGGTCCCGCGGGCCAGATGTGGCCCACGGGCTGTAGTTTGCTCACCTCTGGCCTAAGGCAAAACCACTTTTAAGTTCAATGAACTATTCTTTATTTGCATTAAAAGTGAGATTTTTCAGACTATAAATTATTTGCTAGATTTATCTTATATAGCCAAACACTGGTAACATCATGTGGATCTTTTTTGTCTGTTGTTTAATGTATCTCTTCCCCAAAACTTAAAAATGAAATGAAGAAGGATCATCATAATGTTGAAATGTTTTAAACAGTTCTCATAGTAAGATTTTTTTTTAAATTAATATTGACTCATTTGATGGTGTTCAAGTGTACTTTCTACATATTCCCAGAGGAAAGTTAGTATTCTTTTAAGTTAAACTATTTTAACAGCACAGCGCAAGCCTAAAACAAACCAGTGTTTCTCAGAAGGTGTAGATTTATTTACTGTAGTTAAATCATAATTAGTTCTCAGGGGATAGTGTATCTTTTAAACTGCTTTATTGCCACCATATTGGTTTTCTAAATCAGAAACTGCTGCTGTTATATTCTAGAGTATGAACAAAAATTTGCTCTAAGTAGAAACAAATGTCTGGAATCACTACTTGTCACTTATTGAAGATAGTGACACAAGTTAGAAGAAATAAGTACTTCCCTGAGAAATACTGAAGAACTACAGCCATCAGCATTTTAAAAAGCACCTTAAATGAACTATGGTCATATCTTTTTTCCAGAATTAGAGATTCAGTATTATTTCACTTGATCATTTTTCAGTTAGCTTCTCTTTTTGGATTTTCCATTGCCCTTTTCACTTAATCATAAATTATAACTGAAAATGAATAAATGATGCTTTTAATTTGATGTAAAATATTAACCTCTATTTAAATGTTGTTGGTAGATTTTCATGAACAAAGCTGACTGTTCTAGCTGACAATCTTTTTCCTTAATTGGCAGGTTGATGTTCAATTTGCCTCAGGAAATGGATTTAATAGCCATTGCAGTTCGACAAACACAAGGGAAAGGTAAGTATGTTTTCTTGCAACACTAACAGAAAGAATATAGTTTATTGCATTTATTTAGTAATGTAGTTTATGTGGATCATTTATAGGAGGGTTGTCAAGTGCTTAAAAAATTTAATTGCGATTAATCGCACTGTTAAATAATAATAGAATACCATTTATTTAAATATTTTTGGATACTTTCTATATTTTCAAATATATTGATTTCAGTTACATCACAGAATACAAAATGTACAGTGCTCACTTTATTTTTATTTTGGATTACAAATATTTGCACTGTAAAAAACAAAAGAAATAGTATGTTTCAATTCACCTAATACAAGTACTATAGTACAATCCCTTTATCATGAAAGTTGAACTTACAGATGTAGACTTGTGTACAAAAAAAACCTGCATTCAAAATAAAATAACGTAAAACTTCAGAGCCTACAAGTCCACTCAGTCCTATTTCTTATTCATCCAATTGCTCAGACAAACAAGTTCGTTTACAATTGTAGGAGATAATGCTGCCCGCTTCTTGTTCGCAGTGTCACCTGAAAGTGAGAACAGGCATTCCCATGGCACATTCTAGCTGGCATCTCAAGATATTTACATGCTAGATGCGCTAAATCCTTCCAACCCAGGATGAAAAAGGAGTGGGATAATCTCCTGAAAGGGAAAAGAGAGGGCTGGGGACGAGCCAAGACCCGCGCCGGATAGCTCAATGCCCCCTTAGGGAAGTCAGGCCCCAGCTCAAGTTGAGCCGTGCAGCCCATCCCATACCTTGCCTGTGACTCCGGATAGCAGTACAGGGCTCCATCAGCTTCAGGTGCCGTTGACACCTGAAGCCCTTCAGGCAGCTCAGGAGATCCTGATACTTGCGGTGCTGCCCACAACGGCTCCGGTGTTACTCCAATCTTGGGGTAAACCTTCCTTGGGGCCTCCGCGTACGTCCCACCTCAGCGGCACAGTTCCCCATCACGTAGGATGTCCCACCACCGCTCCCCCGCCCAAAGCTGTCACGCCTCAGAGCTAGAGAGGCAAGCTCAGTGGAGCCAGCTTTGGTCCCCAGACCTTGAGCACCAACTGCAGGATTCAAGGTGTACCTAATCTGTAGCCTGGCACAGACCCACTGAGGCATGCGCTCCCTGGCAGAGACACCAAGACTGACCCCTCACATCGCCAAGAGCTTGGTACAGATCCTGGGATCCATCGGGGGACCAAAGTCACTGGTCACTAGCCCATCGTCATCAATCTTCAAGATGGCAATCGCCCTATTTGGGAAGATCCTCCCAGCAACTGGTGCATGATAGCTCCCAGTCCCGCTTGATATCTGGTACCAGTTGGGTAGCATAAAGCGTAGATTGCCGAGCTTCTAATGCGGATCCGCCAAACACTGTCAGTCCCCAAGGCCCAGACCAAGACCTTCATCTCAGTCGGACAGGTCTACCTTCAGGCGCAGTGACCAGCACCAGTCAGATAAGAGCTGCCACTCCACTCCGGGGATAGCTCCAGCACGGAGCAGGGTTCCGTAACTGGGGGACACCCTACAATACTTGCCCTGCCACCTACATCATCAGCACCAAAACCTGTCCCATGGCCCCCAGCGCAGTGGCCGGTGCCATGGTATCCATGGTACCTTTGGGGGTTCACCCAGCCTTCCCAGGCTGTGCACTCGGTGTCAGCCGCCTCAGACATGTCAGCAGCCTCGACGTTCCAACCCCTTCCAGTTCCCGAGACCTATGGGGGAAGGACCTCACAGGTCCAGGAGGACCCAGGGGAGCAGCCTGCTGAACAACCAATAGACGTTGAGGGTCCTGCGATACCGGCAGCCTCATCTGGTGAGGATGATATCTCGGAGCCCCCTCACCCAGTTCCTCAGGATGACGCTAAGGTGCACCAGGAACTATTGAAGAGAGTCACTTCTAACCTGGGGCTTCAGGCCAAGGAATTGGAGGAGCCTTTGGTCTCCATATTTGATGTCCTCTGCTCCTCAACACCTGCCATGGTGACTTTACCCCTTCATGAAGGGGTATCAAAGATTACCATTGCCCTGTGGCAGACTCCCTTCTCCTTGCCCCCCATCTCTAAAAGGGCCAAACGCAAGTACTTTGTGCCAATCAAGGGACATGAGTACTTGTATTCCCGCCCGGCTCCGAATACCCTGGTGGTAGAGGCAGTTAACCACAGGGAGAGGCAAGGTCAACTCGGGGCTACCCCCAAAAACAAAGACTCAAGGAGGATGGATCTCTTTGCACAAAAAGTTTATTTGTCTTCCAAATAACTGCAGTTGAGAGTGGCCAGTCACCAGGCCCGCCTTGGCCGCTATGATTACAATATGTTGCAGGCCATGGCCAACTTGGAGGCTTCGCTTCTCAAAGGGTCCAGGAAGGAATTCTGGGTGATCCTCGAGGAGGGCACAGCTGTGGCCAGAGTAGCCCTCCAGGCAGCTTCGGATGTGGTGGATTCTGCCGCCCGCACCATGGCCTCTGCCATCTCCATGCGGCGAGCTTCCTGGCTGCTCCTCTCGGGCTTGTCCACTGAGGCTCAGCAGTCGATGCAGGACCTTCCCTTCAATGGCCAGGCCCTGTTTGCAGAGAAGACAGACAGCAAGCTGCTCGGTTTAAAGGCCTCCCGAACCACCCCAAAAACTCTGGGACTTTACGTCCCAGGCCTGGCATGTACATGGTTCAAACCGCAACAGCCTCAGGGACAAGGGAGCCAGCCTCAGCAGGACCCGCTTCACAAGAAGGCCAAGGGCTACAAACGTCGCCTGAGCCGCCACCCTCTGCTTAGAAACAAGCAGGGGGTCAAGCAACTATTTTGAGGGTGTGCCAGAGGGCGACCTACCAGACTATTCCCTGGATCCATCTTCAGTTTTTTCCAGCTGCTTTTTCTTTTTCCTCCCTGCATGGACCGCTATAACCTCGGACCACTGGGTTCTGAACACAGGGCTATACCATCCAGTTTCTACCACCACCACCCCAAGGCTCCTTCCCCGTCCCTCTTCAGGGACCCTTCTCACGAGTATCTCCTCACGCAGGAGGTTCAAGGGTTACTGCAGCTGGCTGCGGTGGAGGAGGTTCCTCTCGAATACAGGAAGAGGCTCTATTCCTGGTACTTCTTAATCCCAAAGGCCAAGGGAGGTCTACAGCCCATTCTGGATATGTGAGATCTTTAGGTAACAAGTACTTAAAGAAGCTGAAGTTCCACATGGTCTCCCTGGCCTCTATCCTCCCCTCTCTGGATCCAGGAGACTGGTATGCTACCCTCGACTTGAAGGGTGCGTACTTCCACATAGAGGTCTTTCAAGGACACAGATGCTTCCACCGATTTATGGTGGGACCTGGCCACTACCAATTTACAGTCCTCCCATTTGGCCTAGCGACAGCACCGAGGGTACTCACCAAGTGCATGTCAGTGATGGCGACTTACCACAGGTGCCGGGGTATCCAGATCTACCAGTACCTCGACGACTGGCGGATCAAAGGCAGCTCCAGGTCTCAAATCCAAAAGGATGTTGCAGTGTTGCAGGCCATGTGCCACTCCCTGGGCCTAATGGACAAAAAGTCGACGTTAGTACCAGTGCAAAGGATAGAGTTCATTGGAGCGGAGCTCGACTTGACCTGCGCCAGTGTGTTCCTGCCACTACAAAGGTTCCAGACATTGGCGGACCTCATTGCAGAAGTCTCTGCGTTCCCCCTCACTATGGACAGTTTTTGCCTGTGTCTGCTGGGCCACATGGCAGCTTGCACATATGTCCACCATGCCAGGCTCTCCTCTCACCACAAGTGGTCGCTCCACCGGGAGGTAACCTACACCATCTTCCATAGGTCGGGAACTCCATAGGTGGACCTGTTCGCCACCAGGCAAAACAGAAAATGTCGTCAGTTTTGGTCTGGGCAAGGACTCCCTCTCCAATGCCTTCCTTCTGTCATGGTTGGGGAGCCTGATGTCCACATTTCCTCTGATTCCACTCATCAGCAAGGTCCTGGCAAAGATCATGAGAACCTGCACTCTGTCTCTCTTGATCACCCCAGCGTGGCCTTGCCAGCACTGATTTGGCACGCTCATGAACCTGACAGTGGCCCCTCCCTGGCCCCCTGCCCAACCGACTGGATCTGCTGTCACAGGACCATGGTCGACTCTTAGACCCCAACCTCGCGTCCCTCTACCTCCCGGCATGTATGCTGCGTGGCTAAACCCAGAGGAGTGGACCTGTTTGGAAGGAGTCCAACAAGTCCTCCTGGGAAGTAGGAAGCTCTCGACCAGACTGACCTATCTGGCCAAATGGACAAGGTTTTCCCTCTGGGTGTCCGAGCGTGGCATCTCTCCCTCGCATTCTTCCATACAATCTGTCTTAAACTACCTGCTTCATTTGAGGAACCCAGGCCTGGCACACTCTTCCATTATAGTGCACCTGGTGGCCATCTCCGCTTTTCACCTGACGATTGAGGGCCAGACAGTGTTTTCTCATGACATGACATTCAGATTCTTGAGCAGTCTCGAGAAACTCTCCCTGCAGGTACAGGCCCCTGTCCCACAATAGGATTTTAACTTGGTCCTTTCTAGGCTCACGGGCCCGTCCTTTGAGCCACTGGGCTCCTGCCACCTTCCCACCTGTCATGGAAGATCGCTTTCCCGGTGGCGTTGACATCAGCGAGACGAGTCTCTGAGATTAAACCTTGATCTCAGAACCGCAGTACACAGTCTTGTACAAAGACAAGATTCAGCTGCGGCCCCACCCAGCCTTCCTGCTGAAGGTGGTCTCTACCTTCCATATGAAACAGGACGTCTTCCTCCCAGTGTTCTGTCCCAAAGCACACAAGACCAGTGAGGAGAGGCATCTTCATGCACTGGACATCCAGAAAGCCTTGGCTTTTTAGCTGGAACGTACCAAACCTTTCGGTAAATGACCTCAGCTCTTCATTGCCACAGCGGATTGGATGAAGGGCCTTCCAGCATCCTCTCAGAGGATTTCCAATTGGATCACCTCTTGCATAAGGACCTGCTATAACCTGGCGGGGGTTCCACCGCCACCGATTGTCAGAGCCCACTCGACTAGAACTCAGGTGTCCTGGGCGGTCTTCCTGGCATACGTCCCTATCCAGGATATCTGTAGAGCTGCAATGTGGTCCTCTGTTCACATATTCACGGAGCATTATGCCATCACTCAGCAGGCCAGAGATGATGCTGGGTTCAGCAGAGCTGTGTTGCAATCTACATGTCTGTGAACTCCTACCCGCCTCCAATGGTACGGCTTGGGAGTCACCTAATGCGGAATGGACATGAGCAGGCACTCGAAGAAGAAAAGACAGTTACATGTTCTGTAACTGGCGTTCTTCTAGATGTGTTGCTCATGTCCATTCCACGATCCGCCCTCCTTCTCCACTGTCAAAGTTTACAGCAAGAAGGAACTGATGGTGGGAGGAGCCAGCAGTGCCCCTTATACCGCGTCCTGCACATGCCACTCCGAAGGGTGCCAGAGCTGGTCCCCTATGGATACTGCTGAGGGAAGAACTTCCGGCACCAGTGCATGTGGCAAGTACACACATCTAATATGGAATGGACATGAGCAACACATCTCTAAGAACGCCAGTTACAGAACAGGTAACTGTCTTTTTTGGTTTTAGTGCAGTTATGTAACAAAAAAAAAAAATCTACATTTGTAAGTTGCACTTTCACGATAAAGAGACTGCACTACAATACTTGTATGAGGTGAACTGAAAAATACTATTTCTATTTATCATTTTTACAGTGCAAATATTTGAAATAAATTATAATATAAAGTGAGCAGTGTGCACTTTGTATTGTGTATTGTAACTGAAATCAATATATTTGAAAATGTAGAAAAACATCCAAAAATATTTAATAGATTTCAATTGGTATTCTATTGTTTAACAGTGCAATTAAAACTGCGATTAGTCACAATAATTGTTTTTAATCTTAATTTTTAAAAAGTTAATTTTTTGAGTTAATCATGTGAGTTAACTGTGATTAATCGACAGCCCTAATTTATAAACACAGGAAAAAATATTTTTGGAGAGCTCAGGGGCTTGATAATCGGATAGCAGTTTTTTCCCCTTTTATTCTTACTAGTTTGAATCCAGCCCAAGTTAGAAATGACCAAAAGTAGTTACCTCATGGATGTTTGGTAGTTTACATAGAATGAATTGGTGGCATTGTTTTAATTCCTACTGAAAAGTCTTCTGTATCCCACAAACTGCCATCACCATAGTTGGCACTGAACCAAACCAGAACCAAAACTTGCATTGACTTCACTGCAGCAGGACTGGCCCTTGAATTGGCATGGAGTAGTAGTTTTCAACTTGCAGCCCACAGGTCACTTGCAGCCCAATCAGCACACAGCTGTGGCTCATGTGACATCCTCAGGGCCACACAGGGAGCATATATATTGGTGTGGATGCGACCTATATAACACACAGAATGCTATAAATGTGGCCCACAATGGTAAATAGGTTGAGAACCATGGGCATGGAGTCTGTTCTGTGGATAGATAGAAGCCTTCAGTCTCCAGGAACATTTCACAAGTACTTTTTCATTTAAAAACAAGCATAAGTAGTTCATAAAAACATATGATCTACAAGATACCAAGGAATTTTGGAAAAAGAAAAGGAGTTCTTGTGGCACCTTAGAGACTAACAAATTTATTAGAGCATAAGCTTTCGTGAGCTACAGCTCACTTCATCGGATGCATTTGGTGGAAAATACAGTGGGGAGATTTATATACACACACAGAGAACATGAAACAATGGGTTTTATCATACACACTGTAAGGAGAGTGATCACTTAAGATGAGCCATCACCAGCAGCAGGGGGGGAAAGGAGGAAAACCTTTCATGGTGACAAGCAAGGTAGGCTATTTCCAGCAGTTAACAAGAACATCTGAGGAACAGTGGGGGGTGGGGTGGAGGAGAAATACCATGAGGAAATAGTTTTACTTTGTGTAATGACTCATCCATTCCCAGTCTGTATTCAAGCCTCAGTTAATTGTATCCAGTTTGCAAATTAATTCCAATTCAGCAGTCTCTCGTTGGAGTCTGTTTTTGAAGTTTTTTTGTTGAAGGATAGCCACCCTCAGGTCTGTAATCGAGTGACCGGAGAGATTGAAGTGTTCTCCGACTGGTTTTTGAATGTTATAATTCTTGACGTCTGATTTGTGTCCATTTATTCTTTTACGTAGAGACTGTCCAGTTTGACCAATGTACATGGCAGAGGGGCATTGCTGGCACATGAAGGAATTTTGGGGAACACATCGTGTGCAATGCTTTTGATTTCTTTATGAAGTTTCTGTAAACATGATTACCTGAACACACATTAATAAAACCAATACTTTAAAATAGCTATAAAATTGAATGTAGTTTTTCTCTGAAATAAGCTGGAACAGTTTTAGAGCCCTCTATGTAGATTTTTTCAAGTGGGTGCTATTTTTGAAAAACTAATTCTTATGCTGCTGCTTTCTATGTTAACTAGTATGAACTTTGTAAACACAAAACAAACTTCCACCCCCCCACCAATTTCTCTTTCTTACATGTTTGTTTATTCAGTGTTGTGGATTTTTTTCAGGTCGTGGTGGAAATGTCTGGCTTAGTCCTGTGGGATGTGCTCTATCAACTTTACATGTTTCCATTCCTTTGTCTTCCCAGCTGGGACAGAGAATTCCTTTTATTCAGCACCTGGTATCCCTGGCTGTGGTGGAATCAGTGAGATCAATACCAGGATATCAGGTATCTAATTTTAATTCATTTTAATATTCCTATTATTTTCACATTTCATTGAGTTCAGTCTTTAACCTGACCTTCATAACTAGGTTGTGTCATTGAAATCATAGATCAATGATACTCAGACTGAGGCTCACAAGCTGCAAGTGACTCTTTAAAATGTCTACTCTGGCTCTTTGCAGCACATGATATTAAAACACTGTGACTTAATTATTAACCAATCGGGATGCTTTTGCTATGTTATTAACCAAAAATAATGATACTTGATCGGCCATTTTGCTGTGAGAATTTATTTGTTTATTTATTTATTTATTTATAAAATAAAATGTTAAAAACTTAAGTATTTCCTGTCATATTATTTAAATATGAATACATAGTACCATAGTAAATGAAACAATAAATTAACACTACTGTGCCTCTTTTGGGCAATGTTGATCCCTAAATTGTTTCCTGAATCACTGAGGTCTGAGTATAACTGCCAATGAGTTTAGCTCTTCAATAATACTGGATTGTATAATTGCTGTGTGATTTAAAAAAATGGATGGATTTAGCCTCCCAATTTATTTGTATGTGTTTTTAATAGATCTGATGCTTGCAGAGTGAATGCCTGCTATTGATTTAGATTGAGTCTAGCAAACTCATTTCACTTATAATCTGATGAGCATTTGCACCTCAGACTCCAACAGTGAAGCTGGATTTACCTTTTGCTTTGTCTAACTGTTGGATTCATTTGTTTTGGTTATGAAAGTATTGAGGAAAAGTGAGAAGAAAAACTGATAAATGCTTTTTTTGTTGGTGCATTTCAGTGGCCACTTGGCCCCTTTTTAAAGGATTTTTTTCCAACTCCTTTTGAAGGTTGAAAACTGATTTTTAAAGAAAAAGTTAAGATTATTGCTCTCAGGAGAGAATCAAATGTCCTGTCGTCAGTTCAAATGAAGAATCAATCTTCTTCTTCACCTCATATCTCTTTTTTTAATATTACCGTATTCTAATATTTGCTAACTATAAAACTTTGGTATTTTACAGAAGTAGTTAACTAAAGCACATGTTTCCTATATTACTCAAAATGAATATCTTATACACATTTACACATGAACTTTATTATAGTGGCACCCGTAGCTTCCTAACTTCAGCACTTCATAACTTGACTGTAAAAATTGCTCCAGACTGAAATTTGCAATACAAAATCTTTGGCTGGGGAGGTCAATATTTTTAACTATTGAAAATAAAAGGGGGAAAGGGGTTACTTGTTTAAAGTACAAGTCCAAAAGCAAAAATAGACATAATAGTTTAAGAATCTTTTTGTTTCTGCACTCCTCTTCATATTGCGTCATATACAGCGGCTACTTTTCAATGAATTCTTTTTTTAAAAAAATTAGTCCATTCAGGAGTAGCAACTTGATTGACATAATAGATGATAATATTAACACAGAAGGAATAATTGTGTCAATAACACACATAGTTGAGTCTACCAAGTATACATTTATATTTTTATAATAGCTTGTTCTGACCATAAAGAAGTTGAGTTTATCTTGAAAGAAACCGCCGCCCGCCCCCGCCCAAGAATGAATTAACTACATAGTTGGAGCTATTAAATTCCATCATGTCAGTGATCACTAAATTAAGAGGAACCACTAAATATGCTTTGACAGTTTGTCATCATCCTGAACTCAGTGAAAGAAAGGATTTCTGTACTTCCTTTGAGATTTTTTTTTTAAAGAAAGGAAATTAAACACAGACAGTGGATTAAAACAATGTTAAGAGTCTGACTCAAATCCAAGAAAGCAAGGAAATTCAAAGTTAAATCTGAAACTCTTTGCTTAAATTGACCCTTTGGACCTAGGGTAATGTAAGGCTCTCCACATGGTGGATGAACATATATGCCATATGAGCTTCAGTAGCTAGGAACAATGGGCTAAGTTATGGATGAGGTTTCAATCTTAGCTCTACATTTCTATACCTTTTTGCAGAAGTCAGACCTTTATTATTACTTTAGCATACTTTAATGTGGTTTGTTATGCTCAAATTCCATTCCAGAATTTTCGTACAAAAGTATCAAATGTATGTGTCTCAGTTTATCAGTCAGTCATTTTTAGGGCTTTGTCTTTAGTGTTCACAGTTCTAAATGGACAGCAGTTTAAGCTACTGTCCACAGTTCTGGATTCTCAATGGGAAAATCTGACAGTTCAACTCAGTGTTTTATTTGCAGATGACAGTTGTCTGAATACAAACAAACCTTATGTACTTCTATTTTCTACTGTTCCTGTCTGAGAACAATATTTAGGAGCCACCACATAACTTATAAATAAAAATGACATGTGTCACCACTACATGTAACCAGCTAAATCAGTGCAAAATAATGCATTGTATTTTATATTTTGACAGTAAATCCTCTGGAAGCATTGGTAGTTATGCAGCAGCTCATCTTGCCTCATTATATTATGACAAAAAACTCATGTCACCACTATAGTTCATCTTGAAAATTAGTACTATTGTAAAAATATCTGCTGTTCTCCATATCCAGCAGTTAGTTCCTTAGCAGTACAAATGTCTGTGATCTATTGGCTTATCTACATGGGAAGTTAGTGCAGAACAAGCTGGGGTGTGAATTTAAAGCACAGTGGCTGTGTTGCCCTAGCTCACCACGTGGCACTCTTATTCTGGACTAAGAGTGCCTTTGTGTGGTTATGCTTAATGTACTTTAAAGTGAAGTTAGTGTGAAATAGCTATTGGGCTTTAAATTCACACCCCAACTTATTCTACACTAACTTCTCCATGTTGACAAGCTAGCAGTGTGTATTTTTTTGAACTCCTAAGTCTGTTACAGGTTTCAGAGTAGCAGCCGTGTTAGTCTGTATTCTCAAAAAGAAAAGGAGTACTTGTGGCACCTTAGAGACTAACAAATTTATTAGAGCATAAGCTTTCGTGAGCTACAGCTCACTTCATCGGATGCATTCCGATAACAATGCATCCGATGAAGTGAGCTGTAGCTCACGAAAGCTTATGCTCTAATAAATTTGTTAGTCTCTAAGGTGCCACAAGTACTCCTTTTCTTTTTAAGTCTGTTACAGTTTATTTACTCAGAGAGAAATGGCCTGCACAGGATGCCTTAAGAAGATCTGTTAATCCTGACATGCTGAATGGTTTAGCTGTGGCATGCTTTGAAAACTGTATGTCCCAAGAATCTTCTGAAAATCTGCATTGAAATGTGGATAGTCAAGTGCTTGTGGTAATGAATATGAACTAGTGATGTTCTCTTACAATTCCTTATGATACTAGAATAAGTTAGCATTTCCTGTACAGCTATGCAGAGACATCTGTGTAATGGAATCCTCCCTGGCCTTTAAATGTGTCAGGAAAGTAGACATAGACCCAGGTGCAGTTTTCACACGCCCTGTAAAAGGATTTCATAATCTACAAAAGGAGAGCGTGTAACCAGATTCTTGTACTCATGGAGCACCTCCCATAATTTGCCTCTTGGGATCCAGTCATATGCAGTTTTTAAGTTCCAGGAAGCACATTTGCTTTCTTTTTACATTTAAGTAGCTGGTGCAAAGTTTAATTCCGTTCTGTGGCTTTAACAAAAACTTCTCTATTTGCGATGGAATGGTGTCATATGATGCAGTTTGTGTTTCCAATACCATGGTATAGATTGAACATAGCTGCATAAAATGTGAATATTTTTAGGACTATTTACATAGTTAGCTGTGAACTGGAATTTTCTCCTGACTGCTAAATTTCCTTCTTGATCTTCAAGATGTCATTGCCTCCCTGTCTGACTTCTGCAAGAACCTTGGGATATATTTGTTCTGTTCATTGTGGGCAGCTCTAGATCTGTTTAGCAAAGTTGATTGTCTTTCTTTAATAGATCATTTCTGTCCTGAAACAGATTTTTATGGTGAATAAAGAAATTCAACAAATTTGTTCGTAGACTAATAGATCAAAAGGCTAGAAAGAACCATTGTGATCATGTAGTCTGACCTATATAACATAAGCCAAGGAATTTCCCCCAAATAATTCCTTTTGAACTTTAGTTTCTTTACTTAAAAAAATCCAATCTTGATTTCAAATTGCCAGTTATAGATAATCCCCGTAACTCTTGGTAAATTGTTCCAATGGTTAATTACCTATTGTCTGTGATTTTGAGATTTTCAGGGAAGACCTCTGCCAGGTCACTTTGCAGTCCCTATTTTTGATTATGTATACTTCCTGTGAGCCATTAGTATCTACTGTACAGCTTATTACTAAATAACTACTCTCAACCCTCTGTGATTGCTGCCAACCTTCATAATAAACCACCATGAAACTTGGGCTGAATCAAGGCATCCTGAGGATGCAGATTCCCCTTCAGATATTTACTTTCTTTGGGTTTGAGGAATAAGCCTCAAGAATGGGAAAGAGTTTTTCGAGGTGAAAATACCAACTTTCTCCTTGATATTTGGATTTTTGGCAGTCATGAGTTTCCATCTTAAGGTTGTTATACTTACCAGAGTACCTCAAATGTGTGCTTAGTCATAAAAACTCAAATTCAAATATAGTTCTGTGTCTGACTCATTGTTCTGTAAAGCATTTTGATCTACTTTAATTAAGAAAGAACTAAATTATCATGTTCCAAGCTATCAGAGAGAGATGGCATTTGCAGAAATACTGAGTGATGGCAGAGTCTTTATAAAAGAACAGCATAATATGGTTATATACGTATACATTTATTTCTTTAGGATATTGACCTGCGAGTGAAGTGGCCAAATGATATTTACTACAGTGACCTTATGAAGCTTGGTGGGGTTCTGGTAAATTCCACACTTATGGGAGAGACATTTCACATACTTATTGGTAAGTGTCTAAATTATTTTCAGGCTTGTCAGGCCATTTTTTCTAAAGCCATTTAATTATTCTTAATGTCCTATACGAGTTCAAACTACAAGAACAAGAGCAAATGAGAGTGGGTAAGCCGCTTTGTTTTTGTTTTTTGTTGATGCAGACTAACACGGCTACCGCTCTGAAACCAACCACCCACAAGAAGGGTGGAACCTCTTTAACATTAGCATTTAGGAATAGCACAAATAATTTTAATTGGAGGTGGGAGGAAGATTTTATCCAGATTGTTCAGTTGGCCAATAGGAGCTGTGGGGGCAGTGCAAGGAGCCCCCGTGGCTGCCCCTGCCCCTGCACCTAGGTGCTGCACATGCCAGCCGCGTCCAGGAGCCGCACAGAACCAGGGCAGGCCGGGAGCCTGTCTTAGCCCCACTGTGCCACCAACCAGACTTTTAGCGCCCTGGTCAGCAGTGCTGAACGGAGCCGCCAGAGTCCCTTTTCAACTGGGCGCCTGGCAACCCTAGTCATGGGTTTTTTTTCCTAGTTATGACATACTGTTTGAATCAATCATTGACATTCTCCTGATAGACCAAAATGCATCTCTTACCCAGTGACCTGTAGTGCCTCAGTGGTGGCTGTGCACTGCAGTGTGGGAGATTCAGGCTTGATTCCTTCTCCTCTCCTACTGCAGATGCAGTTTGCATCCTTTCCCCACCTCTATTTGAAGTAGTAGAGTCTCATACCATTCCTTGAGGTAGATTAAGGAGAGGTGTTTAAGTTTTCACCTAAAAGGAGCCCAGGAAGTGTAAGAGGAAAGTGGAAAGGAAATAATACCTACCTCTGTACAGCACCTTTCATCCAAGAGCATAAAGTGCCTTAACATATGCCTCCTGGTCAGCTTCATTTTTTTTTTTCCAAGTTTGGGAAATTGACACAGAGGTTAGGTGACTTGCCAAGGACATGCCATGAGTTAGTCCAGACTAGCTGCCGGCCATTACGCATCCTGTCTCCAGTGGATTCTTGGCTTATGCTGAGGAAGCATAATTTGTACTCTAGCTATTACCTCATCAGACACTAATAGAGACAGCCGCTTGCTGCGTAATGGGGTGGTTCTGTAGTCCTGTTTGCTCTTTCAAGATCATAGTCAGGAATCCCAGTCTGCTCCTGCCTCTCATGAGATTATTAAGCCCCAGTAGTCTGGTTTGTACAGAGATGGAATTGTGTTTGGGATCCAGTCTATTTTTGGCTTGGCTTTCTTCTCCATTTGGGCTTTAGATAGGTAAATGTGGTAGTTTTCTGCTGGAAGGTTTCAAGCAATGAAAAACTTTCTAAGTATAAGGGTATGTCTACACTACGAAATTACTCCAATTTCACAGAAGTCGATTTTTGGGAACAGATCGTATAAAGTCAAGTGCATGCATCCACACTAAGCACATTAATTCGGCGCTGTGCGTCCACAGTACCGTAGCAAGCGTTGACATTCTGAGTGAACTGCTGACATTCTGGGTGAACTGTGTGTAGCTATCCCGCAGTCCCTGCTGCCCACTGGAATTCTGGGCTGAGCTCCCAATGCCTGATGGGGCCAAAAATTTGTCACAGGTGGTTATGGGTAAATGTCGTCAGTCAACCCTCCCTCCGTGAAAGCAAGGGTAGACAATCTTTTCGCACCCTTTTCCCTGGATTGCCCGAGCAGACGCCATAGCATGGCAAGCATGGAGCTCAGCACAGCAGTTATGACCATTGTAAACACCTCGCGCATTATCGTCTAGTTTA
This sequence comes from Dermochelys coriacea, assembly GCF_009764565.3. Classification (NCBI taxonomy): domain Eukaryota; kingdom Metazoa; phylum Chordata; order Testudines; family Dermochelyidae; genus Dermochelys; species Dermochelys coriacea. The sequence goes on from NC_050068.2 coordinate 162,098,419, forward strand.
TGCAGAACCAGAATATGAAAAACCAGGCGAGGAGGCAACGGCAGCGCAGTGACAAGAATGATGAAGACATGGACACAGATTTCTCTAAAACCGCGGTCCCCGGCAATTTGGAGATCATGGTGTTAATGGGGCAGGCTCATGCCATGGCACGCCAGTTCTGGGCCTGGGAAACAATCACAGGCTGATGGGACTGAATAGTGCTGCAGTTTGGGATGATTCCCAGTGGCTCCGAAACTTTCACATGTGTAAGGGCACTTTCATGGAACTTTGACTTGCTTTCCCCTGCCCCGAAGCGCAAGAATACGAAGATGAGAGCAGCCCTCACAGTTGAGAAGCGAGTGGCAATAGCCCTGTGGAAGCTTGCAATGCCAGACAGCTACCGGTCAGTTAGGAATCAATTTGGAGTGGGCAAATCTACTGTGGGGGTTGCTGTGATGCAGGTAGCCTATGCAATCATTGAGCTGCTGCTATCAAAGGTAGAGACACTGGGAAATGTGCAGGTCATAGTAGAGGGCTTTGCTGCAATGGGATTCCCTAACTGTGGTGGGGCTATAGATGGAATGCATATCCCTATCTTGGGACCGGACCACCAAGGCAGCGAGTACATAAATCGCAATGGGCACGTTTCAATGGTGCTGCAAGCACAGGTGGATCACAAGGGACGTTTCACCAACATCAATGTGGGATGGCTGAGAAAGGTTCATGATGCTCACATCTTCAGGAACTCTGGTCTGTTTAAACAGCTGCAAGAAGGGATTTACTTACCAGACCAGAAAATAACTCTTGGGGATGTTGAAATGCCTATAGTTATCCTTGCGGACTCAGCCTACCCCTTAATGCCCTGGCTCATTAAGCCATACACAGGCACCCTGGACAGTGATAAGGAGCTGTTCAACTATAGGCTGAGCAAGTGCAGAATGGTGGTAGAGTGTGCATTTGGACGTTTAAAGGGTTGCTGGCGCTGTTTACTGACTCGCTTGGACCTCAGCGAAACCAGTATTCCCATTGTTATTGCTGCTTGCTGTGTGCTCCACAATCTCTGTGAGAGTAAGGGGGAGACATTTATGATGGGGTGGGAGGTTAAGGCAAATCGCCTGGCTGCTGAAAACGTGCAGCCAGACACCAGGGCAATTAGAAGAGCACAGCAGGAAGCGCTGCACATCAGAGAAGCTTTGAAAACCAGTTTCATGACTGGCTAGGGTACCCTGTGATACTTCTGTTTGTTTCTCCTTGATGAAGACCTGGCCCCTTGGTTGACTCTAATTCCCTGTAAGCCTCCCGCCTTCGATCACAGCTTGCTTGCAAAGGAAATAAAGTCGCTATCGTTTAAAAACCACGTATTCTTTATTAATTGATTATAAAAATAGGGAGATAACTCACAAGGTAGCCAGGTGGGGTGTGGGAGGAGGATAGGAGGGAAGGAAAAGGCCACTTCAAAACTTATTGAGTGCCAGCCTTCTGTTGCTTAGACGGTCCACTGGGTGCCCAGAGCCTCCCCCCTCTGCGTTCTTGGGCATCTGGATGAGGAGGCTATGGAACTTGGGGAGGAGGGAGGGCGGTTAAACAGGGGCTGCAGCGGCAGTCTGTGATCCTGTAGCTGTTCCTGAACCTCCATTAGGTGCTGGATCATGTCCGTTTGATCCCGCAGTAGCCCAGCATTGCATCCTGCCTCCTCTAATCTTCCTGCCGCCACCTCTCATCTTGATCGTCCCTCCTGTCCTCACGTTCATTGGCGCTTTCCTGTACTGTGCTACTGTGTCCCTCCACACATTCTGCTGAGCTCTGTCAGCACCGGACGACTGCATGAGCTCAGAGAACATTTCATCGCGTGTGCATTTCTTTTCGCCGCCTTATCTGAGATAGCCTTTGGGATGGAGGAGGGAGGCTTGCAACATTTGCAGCTGCGGGAGGAAAAAAGGGAGTGAAGTATTTAAAAAGATACATTTTACAGAACAATGACTGTACTCTTTCACGGTGAACAACACTATTCACATTGCATAGCACGTGATTTTGGTACAAGCTCGCATTTTGCATCTTGTATTGAGTGCCTGCTGCTTTGGTATTAGAGATAACACACACAGTGCTGGGCAATAGAATTCAGCTTGTAGGCGGCCATGGTAAGCCATAGTCTTTCGGCTTCTGCAACCTTCATGATAGCAGCTCCCTCCTTTCCCATACCAAGCAAAGCCCGTTGAGTTGGCCATTTAGTGCTGCAGTTTTCATGTTAACGTGCAGCAGCAGAAACCAAACTCTCCCTCTCTCCATCCAGTTCTCTGGGATGATCGCTTTACCACCCTTCCCCCTCCCCCCCCCCCGGGTGTGCAAGCAGGGTGCCTCAGGTTTTTACCATCAGATATGGCTCAAACAGCAAAAGAGCTGATGGGGACTCTTTGAAAATATGTTTTAAATCCCTTGTTAAGCCATCTGCTCTGCATGATGATTTAAGTGCTGCTAATGATGATGGTCTGTAGTCCTGTACGCCTTTCTCTATGTAACTTACTATCTCTTCTGTGAAATAGATATTCTGATCATTGTACAGATGCGGGAGGATAGTGGGAGATATGAACATAGTGAGGCTAAGGGCTTGGCTACACTTGTGAGTTAGAGCACATTAAAGCAGCCCTGGGCGCACTAGCTCACTACCTGTCCACACTGGCGTAGAGCGCTTCTGGTACTCCACCTCGGCGAGTGGAATAATGTTTTATGCACCCCACTGGAGCGCCAAAGCACCAGTGTGAATGCCCTGGTCTGTTAGTGCGCTCTGATCAGCCTCTAGAAGTGTCCCACTATGCCTGTTCTAGCCACTCTGGTCATCACTTTGAACTCTATGCCCTGCCCTCAGGTGACCAACCATCAGACCAGTCCTTTAAATTCTCTGGGAATTTTGAAAATCCCCTTCCTGTTTGCTCAGCCAGGCGTGGAATGCTCTCAACGAATCTTTCCAGGTGACCATGCCTCCACGTACCAGTCAATCTCCAGTATGGAGCAATAGCAATATGCTGGATCTCATCAGTTGTTGGGGGGAGGAAGCTGTCCAGTCCCAGCTGTGCTCCAGCCATAGGAATTACGATACCTTTGGGCAGATATCAAGGGACATGATGGAAAGGGGCCATGACCGGGATGCACTGCAGTGCAGGGTTAAAATGAAGGAGCTGTGGAATGCCTACCGCAAAGCCCGCGAGGCAAACAGCCAGTCCGGTGCTGCCCTTGTGACCTGCCATTTCTACAAAGAGCTGGATGCAATACTTGGGGGCGACCCCACCTCCACTCTGAGTAAAACCATGGACACTTCAGAGCCCAGTTCAACAAGGCAGGAGGAGGAGGAGCAGCAAAGCGGGAGCCAGGGTGCTAAGGCGGAGGAAGACACCCTGGAATCCATAGATGCATGCAGCCAGGAGCTGCTCTCATGCCAGGAGGAAGGTAGCCAGTTGCAGCGGCCGGTGCTTGGGGAAGGACAAACACCAGAGGAGGTTCCCGGTAAGCGGCTTTTGTTTTGGGAAGGAAGTTATTCAGTGCGGGCTCTTGGGGCTAGGAGGGTTAGGCCTAGATTTGGGATCTGAGTTACCCAGGAAAGAATTTTCTGTAGTATCTGGCTGGTGAATCTTGCCCATATGCTCAGGGTTTAACTGATTGCCATATTTGGGGTCGGGAAGGAATTTTCCTCCAGGGCAGATTGGAGAGGCCCTGGAGGTTTTTTGCCTTCCTCTGTAGCATGGGGCATGGTTGACTTGAGGGAGGCTTCTCTGCTCCTTGAAGTCTTTAAACCATGATTTAAGGACTTCAATAGCTCAGAAATAGGTGAGGTTTTTCATAGGAGTGGGTGGGTGAGATTCTGTGGCCTGCGCTGTGCAGGAGGTCGGACTAGATGATCAGAATGGTCCCTTCTGACCTTAGTATCTATGAATCTATGAATCTATGATATTCACAAAACACAAAACAGATGTCTTCAGTGATCTATAACATTCCATACGGATGACCAGGAGAAGCTAAACACAGGCATCAGGACTGATATAGAAGATTTTAAAGAATTAAAAATTACAGGTATGAAAATTTTCTTTCACATTGAGTCACAAAGGTAGGGTACCGTGGAGAAAAGTTTACTATATTTTTTTAATGTTTTTTCCTGTCTAATAAGCACACTGTCTCTTTTCCCTTCTCCATGAAGTAAGGAGTAGAATAGATCTGTCATGTGCTCAGGACCAAACTCTGTGCTCTGTAGGGAATTCCAGAATGTCCTGCCTCCTCAAAGCAGTTCTTTATCTTTTGATAAGTCTAAAAACTACATGGAAGCTCCTTGACAAATCCAGGAGGTTAAGCCAGGGAGATTATTAATATTGTTTAGTATTGGTACATAGCACAATATATGTGCGCAGAGCGAATGAAGACATGGTTCCTACCCAGCTGGCTTAAAGATCTAAACAAGTTACACAGTTTAAGTCAAAAATCATGAGGAGTCCTTGTGGTGCTGTCATTTTTGCTGATACAGACTAACACAGCTACACCTTTGAAACAGTTTAAGTCAGTCATTCCTTTTCTCTCCAACGTAGTTGCAGCCATTGCATCTTCTGTTGAACTCGTACCTTAGAAAGGCCGTTTTCTTTTTTAATGAATTTAAGAGAATGGCGGGATTAATATCAACGGTGAGCGGCTAAACCATCTCAGGTTCGCAGATGATATAGTGCTGAGAGCTGAAAATACAGCCCAGCTTGAGAGAATGCTTAAAGAACTGAACGCGAAAAGTAGTCAAGTCGGATTAAAAATGAACTGGTCGAAAACAAAATTCATGAGGTCAGCTATTCTGCCAAGAACCCAAATAACTCTTGGAGGAGAGCAGATCCAAGAGGTTGATAAATACGTTTATTTGGGCCAGGAAGTCAACATGCGCCATGATCAGAAAGGCGAACTGTCACGCAGAAAAAAAGCTAGATGGTGCGCATTCCTTGACATCAAGGACATCCTCCAAGGAAAGTTCAGCAAAACAACTTGTGCAAATCCTTTTAACTAGACCGTGCTTCCAGCAATGTTATATGGCAGCGAAACATGGTCGCTGACAAAGACTGAAGAACATCAACTGTCTGTCGCACAGTGGGTGATGGAACGAACTTTTTTTGGGCATTTCGCTCTGCAATCACATCCCCAATTAAATAATTAGGCAGCAGCCTGTTGTCGAAAGGAGGCTCAGCAAAATGCGGTGGGCAGGACATTTGGCCTGACTCAGCAACAACCGATGGACCGCAGCTGTATCTGAGTGGTATCCACGAGAACAGAAATGGCCACGTGGTTGGCCTCCAAAGATGTGGGATGACTTCCTAAAAAGGAGATATGGACAAGCATGGCGTAGGATGGCCAGAGCGAGAGAAGATTGGAAGACGTGTTGTGATCGGCTCAGTCTCAACTGATGAAGGACCAACAGTCTACGCAGTCTATGCAAGAGAATGGAAGGTCCTTCTAACCCTAGTTATGGGTGAAGAGAGAGGGAGAGCTCTTTCTCCTGTTTTCTGAAAGGGATTCTAAGTCCCATTGAGAATTTTGTCCAAAAACCTTTTGGTTGAAACTATTCCACAAGTTCGTGTCAAATTCACAGGTAGTCTTGGATCCACCAAAACCTGCATTTTTCAGCTAATAAAACAACTGAAAGTTTGATACTAAGGTTAGAAGGATTAGATTATCAGAGAGGTAGCCGTGTTTGTAAGGTAACTCCCTTCTCTTCATGTGCCAATATATATTTATGCCTATATCTGTAATTTTCACTCCATGCATCTGAAGTGGTTTTTTTTTACCCATGAAAGCTTATGCCCAAATAAATTAGTTAGTCTTTAAGGTGCCATCGGACTCATTGTTTATATCAGGACAAAGATCCTCTCTGCCAAGGAAGCTAGATGAATTTAAGTGTCCATCTCAGAAGCATATAAGGCCAAAGACAAACTCTTTAACTAACTGGCATTACCCGGTTTTCTAACCGTGACAGGTCACTCATTTCATATATCCTATGAAGAGATTTCTAAGGCTTCAGTCTGATCCTCCATTCACATGTTTGTCAGGCTCTGTAAGATAGGTAGTGGTTTCTCTCTTGCTGTCAGTTTTTGAGAAAAAAAATCTTGAAATTGTTAGTACATTAGTGGCTAGGGTCTTTATTCGTGTATACTATGTTTGAGTGAAATTACCTGTGTTTGAGTTGTTACTTAGCATAGTGTGTTAATTTTTCTCATTTTCTTGTTAGATAATCCACTTCTCCCTAGTTCCAGTGGTATTGATATATTTTGGCTGGATATTACTGTAGATCTTTCTTTCGTGTGCATATTCTAGTTATTGTAAAAATAAATAAATAAAAAAGGTAATATAGTTCTTGAAGAGAACCTTCTCTCTCCAGGTAATTCTGGGTGAATTAATTCCATGTTTTCATGATCTCATCAAGTTTATAAAATAATGTAACCTACTGCTTCCTACAGAAGAAGCCAGTTTACTCTTGAGCCTGAGTGACAAGTCTGGCCTAACTGCACAGGGAAAGGAAAATCCACATTATATGGTGGGAGGAAGGAAATAAATAGTTAATACAAGATTTTTTTACATCTCTCAAAGCCTGTTTGAGGAGGCTGCAAGAAAGGTCCCCAAGAGCCATATAATAAGAATGGCTTTTTGCCAACATTATCCTAGCTTGAGAGATCTCAGTGAGAAACTTGAGGCTTCAAAAGAATATTATGGCAAAACAGATTAAACTATCTGGAGTCTAACCCTGAAAGTCTGACTCTTCCGGGCTTTTCCCAGAAAGCCAATTGCTGACTTATGAGCTGAGGAAAAAAAGACTTATTTTTCAGAATGTGAAATCAGTTAAGTGTAGTAAATAGAAGAGACTGTTAGTCACATTCTAGACTGCTAGATTCATAGTGTGGTTAATCGTCTGCTTTCAGATAGTTTGGTAGCTGGCTGTCAATACCTCAATTTAAGGGATTTTCAGTTTTTTACTGGCAATATAGACAGCACAGCTAGCTTTCCTTATTCCTAAATCTTCACTTCAGTCACAAGTTAGTAGTCTGGTAGAATGGCATTTTCTTGATGGGACTATATTGGGGCTATTTGAACTGGCATTTATTGGCAGAAAGGAGTTTAAGGGAGGATGTGGACATAAATGGTAACTGGGCTCTGAGTGTAATTAGCTGCATACATAGATTTGGGAATGCAAGATATTGATGAAAAACTGTACAATGATGGGAAAATCCTTTATGAAAACCTTTAGAAAGCTTTTCACCAAATGGTTGAAGAAAGTGCAAATGCATTTGTTATATGATAAGAAATAGTCAACATTTCCTACTCTGCACTCTTGATTTTTCTTCCTCAGGCTGCGGATTTAATGTGAATAATAGCAATCCCACCATATGCATCAATGATCTCATCATGGAGTACAATAAGAAAAATATGACAAAACTAAGGTCTTTAACAGCAGACTACCTGATTGCTAGGAGTGTAACTGTGCTGGAAAGACTAATTGAAACATTTCAGGAGAAAGGACCTGATGGAGTTCTTCCCTTATATTATAAACATTGGATACATGCGTAAGTATAGCTGTCTCTTCTATTCATCTTTTCCTAAACTCTCCCTTTAGAGAATTAGGAATAACTCATAGATGTCTTGCCTTGCACTGTGAATGTTCCACTAGATTGCCTTTTAAAGCAGTAGTGACTTAATTGGGTTTTACTTAAGAGCATATTTTCAGTATTTATATTGGTGTTAGAATAGCATAGATCAACATTTTAATGTATTGGCATTTATTACAAAACTTTGCTAGGAATCTTGCATGTATCATCTCATGAAACAATGAGAATATTTACTTTCATAAAGAACCAACCTTCCACACAAACTTCCTCGTGGCTGGACTTTACAATTTTTTAAATTTGTTAGTCTCTAAGGTGCCACAAGTACTCCTTTTCTTTTTAGGGTTTTATAGCTATTTGTTTTGCTTATGTTGAAGTTGTGCTGTACTAATTTATCAAAAATTATGTTGTAAAAATAGTGTGAATTAATCATGCATTCTGCAAAAGGGGTCTAAGGAGATAATAAAGGAGCTCTACTGAAGGTCATTATTATCTCTAAAGATTCGGAGAATTGAGGAATAACACTGTCTTTAATGAAAAGGAGTACTTGTGGCACCTTAGAGACTAACAAATTTATTTGAGCATAAGCTTTTGTGAGCTATAGCTCACTTCATCGGATGCATCCGATGAAGTGAGCTGTAGCTCACGAAAGCTTATGCTCAAATAAATTTGTTAGTCTCTAAGGTGCCACAAGTACTCCTTTTCTTTTTGCGAATACAGACTAACACGGCTGCTACTCTGAAAACTGTCTTTAATAGAAGAGACTCAGTGCTCTCCCTATACTATTTATCATGATTGCTGTTAGTCATCCTGGTTGAATTGTTTTTATAACTGATATAAAATCCACAACCAGCTCTGGTGAATTTCAACCATTGTTTCATTTTCGTTTTGTTTCAGAGGAGGGAAAAGCTCGCATGTAATAATATAATCGGTTATTTTTGTGACATATTCAAGTTTATTTTTAAGTAATTAACTGGTGCTTTTTTTTTTTTGTAGTGGTAGGCAAGTCCGTCTCTGGAGTGAAGAGGGCCCATTAGCATGGATAGTTGGAATCGATGATTGTGGATTCCTTCAAGTTCATGAGGAAGGAAAAGGTGTAGAGTCTGTGCACCCAGATGGCAATTCATTTGACATGCTGAAAAACCTTATTATCTCAAAGCAGCGGTAGACCTTGGAGTTGGTGAAAAAGCTGCTCTAAGAAGTCTGTTCAGTATTCAGCACCTAGCAGCTGATCTTGGCTATACACAATATATCAAACTGGAATGATTGAGGTGAAGTGTAGAAGCTAAATATAGCATTTTACATTATTATTTCATTTCTGCTGAGTTTTCTAGCCAGTGGCCCTAAGGACCAGTTAGTATTTTGTATGCATTTTTTATGTTGTATATTTTTAAGCATAGAGGTGAGAGGTAGCTTATGATTAGGAGAAATCAACTTTTTACCAATCTCTAGTTTCTTCTTTCTTAACCTGGATAGCTTAGTTGAAAGTTGCTACAAAAATTAGCGTTAGCCCATTACCGGAGACCCGTAATCTTTTGCTAATCGCCATTTTTAAAAAAATTCACTAATGTTATTGTTTGTTATAAGCATTTAAAGTAGGGAGGTATTTGCAAAGGAAGATGTTAAACTCATTAATTCAATATATTTAAATTTACACTAAAAAAACTATATTTTTTTTAAAAAAATGTGTTTGAATAATGCATTTGTTGTGGTTTTGCTTTGGGTATAAGCAGTAAAATGTTTAAATTACTTATTATGAAATTTTAAAGAAATGAGTTCTGCCTATGTCAGCTGTGGAGGACACGTGGAAGAACTCACCAGACATGCATAAGGGAAAGTGACAAGAATTCTGCAAGTTTATTAAGTTAACGGTATACTCACTGCATACTTAGATTATAGTCCCTCCCACCCTTTAGAAATAATGAGCAACTTTGCTGATTCGATTCTGCGCCCTGTGGGCTTCTATTTCCTTTCATCATTCTGTAACTGGATCTCTTTGCACCTCTCTTATGGTGGCCTTATGCTTGGACATCCCCACGAGCAGTGCCTGTGAACTGGGTTCATTTATAACCCCCGAGATATAGATCTTTTCTGCTTTTCTTAGCCTGTTAACTAGCTCTGATTCTTAGTAAATCACCCCATGCCTCCTTGTATCATGGTCTTTCTTTCAAGAGCTCTTAACCCTTCAGAAGAATTACCCACCACATATGCAATTAGTGAATCACTTAGTTGTCATCCCCTATGTTATTGGCCATCAAATCCTCAGTCCAAGAATTGATATCAGTGTTGACTGTACTTCACTCAATCCCTGAGAGGTGAATCGCATCCAAGTGATGAAATAAGAGTAGGAACATTGTTCTTAAGGTCTCCTCTGCTAGCAACTACTCCAGTGAGAAAAGCACAATGAGGGGACCTCTGTTCCAACCATCTCTCTAAAATCTCTTTTATTGTTTTATTCATACTATTTCCCAAAGCAAGCCTCCTATTGCAGTGTTGTTAATTGAACCCAAGGGATTTGATTGTTTACTTGAAAGTGCCCTGCTGTGCAGCCTCCAACCTTACCTAATTGCTGTACAGGTTGGGTCAGATACAGTAGATAAGAGAGTATGTGACTGGAGGGCATAGGCGAGAAGCGGAACTTGAGCTCCCAACTGCATGGATATGCTTTCAGATTCTTCTTCTGGACCAGTCAAATTTTCATTTACAGCTTGGTCACCTGAGCAATGACCTCAAGCCAATCACCACATATCAGTAGATGTCAGGTGTGACCTGGGCAATAGCCAGCTATGTCTCCTAACGTGGACTGCCGTTGGTTATTACTACACCCTTCCCTTAGGAAGCTTGGCTCAATCAAGTGGGTTCTCACAAATACATTCCTGTCTTTTAGCCAAAAATAGAATTTATGGGTTAAAGTTCACTTCATAAATAACCAATATAAGGAGATTAGCTCAATTACAAATCCAAGAAATCTTAGAGAGTTGACCTGTAATGGTAGATTAGAGTAATCCTTACTTACTGGGATTTGGCTGCTTTGTTGGCAAATGGCTAGCAATTAAGTTTTCTGTGTATTTGAAGTGAAGATTTTTACCTCCGTGTCATAGTTTTTCACTTCTGCCTTCCAAAAGAGTCAGTTTCTTACATCAGACAGGACTGCACACCAAAAAATTGATAGAAGAAACACAATAGATACTAAATATTGAATGACTTATTAAATAATTCATATTTAATATACTATATGTAAACAATAATACCCAACTTCCCTCTCACAAGATCTTGGTTAGAAAGAAAAAAAGCTTAATTTTAATACTACGTTGGGCTGGGAACTTTTGACTGCTGACTTACAGATATACATGATTATTTATTTTTAATACTCAAATTTAAGTTTGAGCTACTAATCTTAAATACTGAGAGGAACTCTTGCAATGTGGTGTTCTCCTCTTCTCTTCCTTTTCTTTATACAGCTTACAAATGATGCATGTTGCTTATCTGCAGAAGGCAGAATTTTGGTATTGCTTTTTACTCCTTGCCAGCATCCCCATCTATAAATAGTGAAAAGAAAATTCAGCAATGCTCTTGGTGGTTCTTGGTCTGGTTTACTTCATCATGAAAACCTTCCTTTAATGCAGAGCAGTTACATTCCCAATCTGACTATTGTATAGCTGAATTAATTCTAGAAAACTGCTGTTTGTGCTGCAGTCCTTAATATAAAACCTGACTGTCACTATCAGGGCACAGTCAGGCAGCCTTTTTGTAAAGCAGAATTAACACACTTAGGGTCATATCATACCACTGATTTTTTTTTTTTTTTTTGGTCTGAGCAGAGTTGATCTGAATGTGACTTACAGTTGAAATGTGACAATATCTGGCCCATACTGTAGTAAGATCAATAGCAGCTGTAGTTCTTCTGAAAATTTCCATATGAAATCATAAACTTTATAATAGAGATAAACCTGAACCACAATCCCCTGACTGAAATGCACCCAACTTCTTCAGGAAATTTGGATCCAGATTGAACATGGTGGCCTGCCCTGATCTTGGTCATGGACTGATCCAAAACCCTGGATACATACACCCCAAAACATTAGGAACATTGGAATCAACATCTACTTCCAAAATGTGCAGTTTAAGCCCATGTAACACTTTACAAAAACCTATTTCTGCATATAGATGTACTGATGCAGACCTGTATGCCTTCCTGGAGCCTCATTGACTTCTTTGGGACTCTGCACAGGAATATAGGCCTGCCCACATGGTTTGGTGGGGTGCATGGGTATAAATATTCATTATCCCCACCCACACACACACTATTTCTGTCATTAGGAGGGTAATGCAGCACCCTCAACTGACCTGGCCCCAACTGCTTTCTGCCTTTCCTGTCCGTACCTTTAAACTTCCCCTTTCTCCCCATCTGCTGAAAGGGAGCTGTTAAAGGGGCAACACCTCTTTTTCTCCAACTAGCTGGACAAAGACCCACTTGCATGCATGTTGTAATAGACACATTATCCCAATAAAAAGACTAAGGGGGAAAATTCTTCTTGTGGGCAGAGCTGAGTGTCTATAAAACTTCACTTAGCTGCAATGTCACAGGACCTGTAGAGCAGGCAGATATATATCTTTAACTATATAATAAAATGCCAACAGTTTTTCATAGCTCCTATCATTGCTTTTTGGATTTCTGTGGGGGGTTCTTAATGAAAACCATGTTTTGTTTATGTTTTACACTGTAATGCTATTCTGGACATGTCTGCATTGGAAAAATTATTTAATTTCCTTTTTGTAAATGAAAACTAATGAAGTGTGGACATGTCAGAGCACAAGTAGATCTTGTGGGAATACTACTTTTCCTTTACGCTTTTTAATGGCTTGTTCTTGTGTGTACAAGACTGCCTATTGTCTTGAGAGGGGAAAAAACAGCCTTCAGATGGATGAAATATTTGTCATAAACCTGACTTTTGCTTCAGATGTACCATAGAATTTTACAAAGCAAATTCCTATTTTATACAGAACAGCTGAGTAAGTCCATTCTGACCAGCAGCTGTTACTGTCAAGAAAGCCTTTTTATTCTACACTCATCTTAAGGTATATGGGGAACACAGTCGGTAATCTCATTGTTTTTGTGCCAAACTTGTCAAAACAAAAAAAAGAAAAGTGTCTCAGTTTTTGTATGACAGCTACCTTTTTTTATTAAAAAAAAATCCCTATATAAATTAGATAAAGCATAGAAAAATATATGGGCAAAAGTAGAAAGTCAACCATCCCAAAAATCTAGAAGTATCACACTGAAAATGTGTTCTTATTAAAATGTCCAGATTAGTAAAACACCTATTTCATTTTTAGGCTGATGTCACATCTCAAACAATTTTCTTGATGAAGTGCTGTCCAAAATATTTCATTATGGTATCCATATTTCTTGCAATTTAAGCTTTTCTCCTGGACTCGGTTATAAAACTCCTCATTAGATGTGAAAATAGCTATAGCGATTGTATATTGATAGCAAAACTTTTGATGAGCAAGTGGGGGTCGGGGGGAGAAGGTGTATGTCTGTCTCTTTGGAAAGAGTGAGATAGGGAGTTCTATCCAGATAGAATTGATACCATTTCCAGTATTTTAAAAATTATATCAGGCACTTAGAATTAAGAGTTCAAGATCTGCGCAAACCTCACTCCTGTTCTGATGTTTTATAAGCATTTGGTGCATTTTGAAATATATATCCTGTGAGATTAATATACCTCCAGGGTTATTACCTAGAAATTGTATTGAAAAATATTTAAATCTTTATGCTGCAGCTCAACTATTGCAGGGTAAGAAAATATTTTGGTTTTGGTGGTTTTTGGCAGGGGGGAGGCAGTTAAAGATATTTTGCTCTTTTTGATTCAGTCACAAGACCATAGTAATTTGAAAAATTACAATTCTGAAACTAGTTGGGAAACTATGATGAGATGTATAATTATGCACAAAATACAGCTCCAAAATATTTGTCATGGAAAGGAATAGTACATAACTCATGCTTCAGTTCAGCTGATGTCTTTTAGTGGGGTTAGAACCTACTAAAACTAGCTGATTTCCTGGTGAGCTGTATTTGTCGAGCACACATGCATTTTTCAGCAGTTTTTGTTACTGTAGTGGGCCGGTACCATAGTGCTGAAGCTGCTTTCTCACCATTAACAGATGGGACTTAAGTGAGAACAAAAGCCGAAGAATTATAACAATTAACACATTATAGTCCCACAAATAGTTTAGAAAAGGAGTTGCAAACAAATGCTGTAAATTTGTGATGTATTTAAAATACTCCATTGGTAGGTTTTATTCAGCAGATAGGGTTATTTTCAGTCCTTAAAGATAAGGCTATTTCTAGAAAAATGCTATGCATAGTTAGAATAAAATAAATTAAATCCTTGCATTTTATAGTTTGAAAGAATAATCTAAGTTGATGTTGTCAAATCTATGATTACAATTAAAAACTCTATATGCTCAAAAAAATCTCCTGTGTGTCTGTCATTCTTAATGATACCTTATGCTTGTATTTTAAAAAAATCAAACCCATTACTCCTTTGACTACAGTATTTATTAACATGTTAACAGTTTTGTTTTATATAATAAATAAGCAAAATATGCTTTATATTTTTAGGGAGTACATATATAATTTTGAGCATTAATAGTGTGTTTGTATTTTTCTTTACTTTTCAAAAGTATTTGCCAAATATTTCATTTCTGCATCATATTTTAAAAAAAAATTTCCAGGAAAAAAGTGGACTCAGACACATTTGTTCTGAGAAGTAACTGAGATGGATTGAAAAATTACATTTACTGTCACATTTTGTGAATTTCAGACAAGTACCAATATTCCAGCAGATATCCCATTCTTTCATAAAAATAGCATCTGTTTTGTGTGTGAGCTATATTTTCTAACCTGTATGTTGTGCATATCACTGTGTTTTAGAATGAGTAAATCTACTGAATAACTCTTTAGGAACTTCAGGGCTGTATTCAGTAATAAAGTGTGTCACTGCACTTACAAGTGTTGTGATAGCTGTGCTAATAGCATACAAATTTTGAGACACTAATAAGTGATTGATGTTTCCAATTTCACTCTTCATTAAAACTCTGCATTTCTCTTTACAAAGTTTCTTTGCCATGCCAGCAACTCCCTAAGAGGTTAACAAATGTGTGGAGTTGCACAATTAAGGTATTTCTGGCTCAAATGAATAAGGCAGAAAGAAGGGAAATGAAATGGTTTTTTCCCTAATATATTCTGATTCACACTCCACTTATATGGAATATTTTCCCTAATAGTTTTAAAAAAGTGTCAATTCTTGTACCATATACTGCGCTGAGTATACACAGTGAACATCTGTAGTTCAACTGTCTCAAAGTATATATCTGAACTCCTACTTCTTTTTAGAATTCTTCATTCATGTTCCAGATGTGAATACACAATCAGAGTTTCTATTTTGGGGTGGCCAGGCGAAATGTTGCACATTTGTTTTTTAAGTCACAAATACATGTTCTGAAACTTAATCCACATTATCATATGTGAATGCACAGTTCGTTCTCTATTTCCCAACTATAAACTTCTATGTCTCAGAACCTCATCTACTGTAAAACATCTGCCAGAGAATGATGGAACACCTCCATAACGCATATTCATTGAATACAGCCACAAAATCTGAATAACAAAGTAGATGCTGGAAAATACTTTGTGGTATTGTACTTCAAAAAAACAAAAACTAAAGCCAAACTTGTACCTTCTGAAATGTTTTCTCAATGAAGACCCACTCGAGAACAGAAAAATATACTAGACTGATTTTGTGTGCAGTACACTGTACTAGTGATGTATATAGCAAAATGTAATATGGGAGAGCTGTGCATCAGGTTTCTTCTTGACAATGCAGACAATGTCAGTTTTCTTATTGCAGGACATTTTTAATTTTAAAAATTAATGCACACAAGTCTTGGCATCATTGTATTCTTCCAGGAATTAAGTTGGATACATACATTAGTGACACTAGTTTGGAAGGTCAATTAAACAATGAGAACAAAGCACTTGTAACTAATCATATCAATATTGGTAATAGGATTCACTTGTAAAATTCCTTTAGACCTGACTCCTTTCTGTCTTTAGAGACTCACAGAGTGCACTTACAGTGAACATTTTTGTAAAGGCATCAAAATTCTAGTAGCTACTACGAAATATTTTTGTTGAGCATCACAGTGAAAGTATGCAGGGGCAGAGAAAAAAGCACTGTCAGCGAATTAAAAGTTCAGTTAACTGTGAACTTGCGAGTGCAGTGCATCAGATGAATTGCAAAATAACACTTTCTCAATACTATTCATCTTTTAATTGAAAGGCAGTAAAAATACTGAAAATTGTTTTTTAAACACGTCTTCAAAGCATTTGTTTACTTGTTATATCAATTAATATTCATAAAAGCCTAGGAAAACAAATGACTTGTTGCTGTGTATGAAATACAGACAATGCTTTATTGATTAAAAATGTATACATTTTATTACATCCTTTAACATATTTGTCTTTAATAAGGTGTAATCCATGAGCATGTATTTTTCCATATTGCACAAGCCATGTGAATACTTTCTTTAGAGATACTCCTACAGAGCATGAGACATTTATATTTAGCTGTGGCAGATAAAAGCTTTTATAATGTAATCTAGCCTTGAATGGAACTAAAAAAAGAAGCTAGATAATGCTGACTCAAGTTTACAATGCAGTCTTCCTATAAAACACCATCTGACTCCATTGTTTGTTCTTGTTAATGTTTATACGTGTTATTTTAGGGAGTCATTCGTCATTTTATCAAGAGCACAAAGAATTTTTGGGGAGGTGATGAAGAAGGTGGTGTATGCTGATCGTGTGTACTCTCTGTAGAACATGCATACAGTAAAACCTCAGAATTACCAACACCTCTGGAGTGGAGATTGTTCATGACTGAAATGTTTGCAACTCTGAACAAAAAGGTTATGGTGGTTCTTTCAAAAGTTTACAACTGAACATTGACTTAATACAGCTTTGAAACTTTATTATGTGGAAGAAAAATGTTGCTTTCCCTTTACTTTTTTAGTAGTTTACTAAAAAAAAAAGTACTGTACAGTACTGTATTTACCTTTTTTTTTTTTTTTTGATGGGGGGGTCCTCTACTGTTGCCTCATTGTGTACTTCCAGTTCCAAATGAGGGGGTGGTTGACTGGTCAGTTCATAACTGTGGTGTTTGTAACAATGAGGTTCTATTGTAAATACATATATCTCCTTATTTCCTGATTTGTACACCATAGGGACAGGCGAAAATAACTAATTGGTACTTTATTGGAAATACTGAAAAAAACTAGGTAGATGGGGATTTTCTGCTAATCTGAAATGCTTTTTCCTGGATACAGTTTACTGTACCTAACCGTGAGAGCTGTGCGAAATGTTCAGCTCTGTCTAACCACAAATGTACTCAAACTGCTTTTTGTAACTTGCAGTGGTTTCTTGTGTCCAAACTGTCCATCAGAGTTTTTTGTGGTGAGAGAGAATCTGTGAAACCTGAATCTTGACTTTGGATCAACAAGGAGAATTCAACCTTGAGAAAGTCCAGTTTGCTAAAAACCTGAACTTTTTCAAAACTTTAAAAAGTACTGACAAGTTCTGAACCAAGCTTGTAAAGTTTCACTGAATTCTCTTCCCTATTTCCTTTGCTGTCTAAAATAAGAAATTTCTAATGTTCCTATCAGGACAGTCTTTTGAATAGTTTGTTTGAAAAAGTGCACAATCTTCTCCCAGTATATCCAGTGGCACACTTGAAAAAGTTATTTCTTATCACAGCCTTTTTTTATTGGGAGCAATTTTCAGTCCTTGCAGTGTGATCTCATGTTGTGCCAATCTTGCTATGACAAGACTTTTTCCTATGTTATCTGTGTCTACTAGTTTGACTTTTTATCATCCCTCTGGAATACATAATAATAGCAACAAGCTATGAATTCCTGACTCTGTTAAAATATATCATAAAGTTAGAATTATCTAACTTTGTTTTAGACTATTAAAATAATTAATAAGCATTCCAAGACCATGAGATTTGTGGTTAGTTCATGCAATTATGTCATGGATATTTAGGATTAATTACCATTTTTTAAACAAAGTTCATTTGTCAGGTTGTTTACAACATGGATGGAAAATTGCTCTAATATTTCACAGTGTTTGTCAGGTAACATTTAAACTACATTTTATGGTTTATATTAATGGTAAGAATCTTGAATATATTTTGGAGACCTAGTTTTTTAAAAAAGAAAAAAAATAGTTGCTTCTGTATAATTCTGGGCGTATAACGTTTGCCCTTTAATTTTGTTACACACTGTAAAATAACAAAAATATGATCTTTATATGGCTTCTTACTGGCAGAATCTACACCAGAGATTTATCTGTAACAATGAAACACTGAAGCTAGATGTGTATTTTTCTGACCTTAAAGGTACTATTACACATTACTTGCCAAGAACACATACAAGTTTGTCCCCCACTGACCACCTGCTCTGCTCAGTAAATGTAACCATGTTTTCTCATGCTTTTTAGAAATCATTACAGTATGGGTTTGTTTTTAATTAAGAAATACATTTCTATTATCGTCACCTCCCATTGGCTATTATTACAGAAGTTCCGATATAATGGGGTAGTGCAGTCTCCTTGTGGGTTTCTGGAGAAGAGGCTGATGATGGACTTTGGTTTTTATAAATAAATGTATTTACCTCTTCAGAAGTGTATCCATAATTTTCTGCTACATGTCCTGTTGCTGTACATGATGAGGTTTGAAATGTACCATGTTTGGCTAAAACATGGTGATAGTTCAGAAATACAAATGGGACTTGTCCAGTAGTTCTCGTATCCATCATGTGTTCATTTTCAGAGTCATGGTCAAGCTTTACTGTCATTCTGTCGTCACTGTCTAGTTCATCCAGATTCATAGCATGATGGTTAATATGCCCATATTTTGGTTCTTTCATACATATTCTCCTTGTTTGTTCATATACTGTTGGCACTGGCAGGAGATGACTTAATTGTCCAATAGCTTTAGCCTGAAAACATTCTGATTTTGGCAACAAGGAATTAGCTATGGAGTTTGAAAAAGACTTTTCATTGACACACACTTTTTCTTGTAGGTCTCTGCTGAAAGCTAACTTGTTTTCTTCTTTAATGAGATGATGAGATGGATGTATCCTGCTTTCCATTTTGTTGGGTTTCATGATGCTGGAGTTGTAAATCTCTTCTTTGTATCTGCTGTTTGGCATGGATGTTGCACAACTTGGAAAGCTGTCAGATGTAGCATCTTGGCTGTATCTTCTGTTTGGTATGGGCACTTTTAGGGAAAATAAAGAGTATTAATTGCTGATGATTGGAGCTCATATACTATGAGCTGTGTTAGAGACTGTCACTTTTTATGATTTTACATTAATACCAGCTAAGTTTGGGCCTAATCCAAAGCTCATTGACTTCAATGGTTTGAGTCAGACCCTTTATGACTGTACTGAAAAACCAGAAACAGATATGGAAGGCTAGTCAGTGTTAAAGCCAACTGACTCTTTAGTTGCTCTACGTTGCAACTTTTCAACTAGGAAAATATTTTGATTGCATTATTAGATGAACTTCATTGTTTGTCTGTGTGGCTGTAAATTGCTATCCTCTTTGAAATGGTTAAATCAGGAAATTTAACAAGGACTTAAACATTTGGAAAAGGGATATAACTTTATACTTTTGAAACTTTTGTGAAAGCTTCAAAATCTATCCCCAAAATAAATGTTACATTTTATTATATATTAAATTCAGAGTCAAACAGGACTTTATTCTTGTTGCCAATGTGTGTGGGGGGAGATTACTTGGACTCTTGCAGGAGTCATTTACAAACTGAACTAGACTTATGTCCCGTTCTATTGGCTTTTTAAATTGCTTCTTTGAAATGAAATCTAGCATTAGATATTAAAAATATCTGTAGCAGAGCAGTAGAAATGTCACTTGACTACAGTAATATTATACTTATGCTTTTGAGAGAGACTCTGACATGTCAAAAACAATCCAAAAACTTGGAGTTTGAAGATCAGAATATTAAATCATGGATGAGCCTCAGATGCAAAGTCAGATCTGGATCCAAGGTATCCCAGTTTTCAAGGATATTTGAATGTGGAGTTTTGGTTTCATCCCATCTCTCTCTGAAATACAAAAATGTCTGGTGCATCTCTTCTCAATAAGCTCTACTCTGTCCAGGGTTTGAGGATTCATTAGCCAATATTAGTTGGTTGCTTTGTTTTCTATTTGCCTCATGCTGCCTTTCTGTTTCATGCCAATTTGCCTACAAATGATGGGAGAAGACACTACCTGTATTATTCCTATACGATCTAACTAAAGTTATGCAATATTCAGCCAGAATATAAAATGAAGTTTCTAGTTAGTAACTATCTGGGCTTTCTACGCTCAGTGCCAAGAAATAAATCTTGGATTTAACCTTTTAATATCAAACATTCAAATATCAGATCTAAGTATGCCTTAGTCTCGTTTTCAAGTCACTTAGCCACTCAGGCTGAGGGCAAGTCTACACTTGAGCGCTACATCAGTGCAGCTGCACCAACACAGCTGTGCCACTGTAGCGCATGTGGAGAAGACGCACTATGCTGACAGGAGAGCGCTCTCCTGTTGGAATAATTACTCCATCTCCACAACAGCTGGAAGCTATGTTGATGGGAGAGCATCTCCTGCCGACACAGCACCGGTGTGAGCAGCACTTAAGTTGATGTAACTTATGTCACTCAGGGTGGCTTTTTCACACCCCTGCACGATGTAAGTTACATCGACTTAAGCAGTAGAGTAGACCAGCCCTTAGTCCCATGGGAAGTAAGTGTGAGTTAGGCTCCTAAGTGACTTTTGAAAAATGGATGGACTCTTTCAGAAATTTTACCCAACATCTTATAGGTTATGTCTACACTGTAGCTGGGATTGCTTCCCAGTGCAAGTAGACAAATGTGCTAGGTTTGCTTTTGAGCTTTCATGTGAAAAACAGCAATGTAGCTTGGGGGTAGCCACCCATGTATGTACTCTGGAGGTCTGGGTGGAGTTGTACTCACGCAGCTAGACCAAGCTGCTACATCTGTTACCTCCAGCTACACGGCTATTTTTAGCATGCTAGCTCAAACAGAGCAAGCTTGTGTCTGTCTACCCATGCTGGGAACCATGCTACCAGCTGCAGTGTAGGCATATCCTTACTTAAGGCTCACCCTGTAGTGATTGCTGACATCAATGCAACTAAAATATTCACAGCACTGCTGCAGACACTAGTGAAGCCATCAACCGCACACAATTTCCACTGATTTCAGTGGGAGTTGCAGCACATAACTAATAGAAGAATTTGGTCCAGAATGCTGGACTTAGTTTTTGATAGATAAGTAAAAGGAGAAACTAACTTTAAAACATTGTTTTTAATGTTTTTGTAAATTTCACACTAAATAGTGCACACACTTTGTTAATAGACAAAATGTCATCTTAGTTCTCAAGTGAAAGCAGTGTTTAATTCTTATAACACTAAGGGCTTGTCTACACAGGAAATTTACTGGTATAATTATAGTGCAATCATTTTACCACTAGAACTCCTTGTGTGGACACTCTTATTCTGGAATACAAGTGGTTTTTTGGAGGTTAGTTTATGTTGCTTGGTAGCAGTACACTGGTATTGTTATGCCTGTAAATTTCCCTGTCTAGATAGGCCCTAAGATGTAATAAACCTGCCCTCTTTACTGCAGTTTTGGAGCAGACTTTAGCTCCTGTCCCTATTCTCCTTTATCAGAAGAAGCCCCATTTCCTTTTGCACCCTTCTTTCATCCAAACAAAACTCCTCTCCCCCAACTTAAGAACTCAATTTTAAAGACCTGGGGCTTAGCCAGTATCATAAGATATACAAGAACCCAATTGTGTACTTTCGTTTTTTACGTAGTCTATTACATTCTATTATTAATGGCTGTAGTTTGCTGTTAATTTGTGGTCTTTCTTGTTTGTGGAGTATGGATTTAAGCTAAAGCTAAATCGGTTTAGTTTACCTCCCTGTTTGTAAGCCAACATCTAGGTGGTTTATGGGTTAGGTTAGTCAGTTAAACGAGCTGTCTCTGGAGCAGCAGAGCACAAAACATTATTGGTCACACATATACTAGCTTCTGTTTTTGTTTGCTTAGTCTCAAAACATTTATTGGAACGAGGCTAGAGTTAGCCCAGTGTCTTTGCAAATCCAAGTCAACCTTGTGGAGGCTTCTCATGGGATGGCCTTCAGTGGGAAATTTAGGGATTGAAAGCCAACTCAGGGCATCATACTGCCACAAGAAGTAGTTTACACCAGGATTGAGTCAACCAATGCTGTCAAACTCATAGCTGCAAGTCACCCAACTACATCAGAAGCACAGAGAAATGCCTGAGACATTTATTGCTCATTCTCCAGGGTTGAACTTGATGGAGTAGAAGCTGTTTTACAATGGCTAGGAGTCAATGCATTAATTCTGGGCACATTTCCGGTCAAGTTTCTCTTTCCGTGGTGAGACAAAGGATGTTGCACAATTAACATTGGGCCTTACAACAGAAAGTCACAATGGCTTTGCAGAAGGGCCCTTGTACTTGCCTCTGTTCACAATCTACACCAGCAACAGTGAATCTGGACCATTCTGCATCATGTCTCCACTAATCCTCATTGAGTGGTTTCCCTCACAGACTGAGTACAACTCAAGAGATTTGAAAGGAACAGTTGGGATGTCAGCCCCACCCACTGGAAAGACTGATAGAAGCACCTTACCTCCAACCTTGAGAATGACCATGATTGGCTCCAGCATTTTAAAAATTGCCCCTTTTTTAAAATTGCAGCAGTTTTGAGCACTTTTTCCTCCTCCTCTCTGTTGTTCTCTGGGGAATTTTTTCCCCACTTAGGAACCACTCTGAGGAATACACTTTTCCCACCTTGAGATAGTGGAGCAGACCAGAACAGCACAATCAAAGTCCAGAGGGTGCTCAATATGCAAGAAGTACCTGCAGCCAGATATTTTATTCTCAGTGTGCCCAATTCCCTGAGTTTCACTCTGCCAGCAAAAAGGGCTCTGAAGCTGATAGACACAGTTGCACTCCATTTTAGAGTGCATGTAGCACCGGAAGGAAAGGAACCTGGAGCCATCCTAAGCCAAACAGACTCTGACTCCTCTTAATGGTCATTTCCACCTGAAGGGACGTGAGGCATGTCAGAAACAAATTAGATGCAGCCACCTTGGCAGCAGAGTGTCCTCTGTTGCATCCTGTGGGCTAAAACAGGTACTTTTTTTCTAGAGCAATTACCTCAGGATAGTATATTGGGAATTATGACTATTGTACAAGTTTCTTATATTCTGAGTAGTTTCTGCTTCAAGTTCCTGGGCAAAAGAAAATGGGATCAGCCGCCAAACAACCTACACGAGCATATGGCTGTCTGCATCTTCCCCTAGAAAGCCCAAGGGATTAAAAAAAAAAAGCAAATAAACCAAAAGCCACTAGAGGTCAGAAACTATGTTTTTGTTCTCTTTTGTCTTCCTCTACTGAGAGAGAGGAATTTGCAGAAACTATGGGAGCACTGCTTGATCGAGAATTACACGGGGCGAAATGTTGCCACCTGCCAAAGCTGAGACAACAAAGATAATGAATATCACAATACTAGTGTCCAGCCTGCTGTGCCCTAGCTTGAGGAAACCAAAATCGGGGATGGTACTCTCCTCTAAGATAACATCAGGTACAACCTCTGTGTTTTCCCATTCATGGATATTTTAAGAGCTCACTGCAAGTTTCCAGGTGAGGGCAAAATCCAGTCTAATACTTGGCAAAGTTTGGGGCGCTAAGAAAAGCTCTCTTTGAATAATTTTAGGCATCTGTCGGTTTCATACTACTACCTGTCACTATAATGTCCAAGAACCTTCTGTGTAAAATGAATAGCGAAGTTCATAGTGGACTTCATGGAAGTCTCCAGCACTTCTCCCTTTATGAAGCCAAAACTCTGCTTGGAGTGGGGGTTGTTTTGACAGGACAGAGAAGGGTGGGAGAGATTTGGTAATTACAGATTTCAGAGTAGCAGCCGTGTTAGTCTGTATTCGCAAAAAGAAAAGGAGTACTTGTGGCACCTTAGAGACTAACACATTTATTTGAGCATAAGCTTTCGTAAGCTATCCATGAGCATCTGATGAAGTGAGCTGTAGCTCACGAAAGCTTATGCTCAAATAAATGTGTTAGTCTCTAAGGTGCCACAAGTACTCCTTTTCTTTTTGGTAATTACACAGGTGATCAAACTGAGCATCACTTATGGTGGAAAGGTTCTCTCACAAAGGATGTGCAGGCATGGCTCCGTGGTGCCCTGCCTCTGTTTCCCTCATCTGAGCCCCTTAAGAACTCTACACAGACTTTCTTGTGACTAATGACACCACTGCCTGTGGCTGGTTTAAGAATGAAACAATTAAAAACAATCCTCAATATCCCAAAATAAAGTCTGTCATCACAACACAAGTTCATACTCAGCGCTAGTGTCTTCTACCACATCCAGAGCTCTTCTTCTGTCCCAGTCTCCTCTTCACAAAGCTGCCATTCCCAGCTGGAGGCTCAGCCTTCTGGCTTTGGCTGAAACCCTTCTCCCACTCAGGGGTCGCCTGATCACTAGAGTTCTTCTCTTCTTTGCCACAGCGGCTTCTTCCATGCCATGTTCCCTTCTGGCTCTTTATAGAGAGCAGGAACACCTGCACTCTACCAGGCTCCATCAAGAGGCTGTTATGAGGCACAGGTGAGCTGGATCAGTTCCCTCTTAAAGGACCTAGTCCTCCCTATGAGAGGACAGTGTTGCAACTTTTCCAAAAGATGGTCAGAATCTGGATTTACTTGATCTCCTCTGGAAGACTGTTCCATAGTCAGATTCTACCCCAAGAGCGCTTTGTCCCAGAGGAGTACAGCTGTCATGGTGGTTCATAGATTGAAATTAGATCTTTGATGTAACTGGGGCTTAATCTATGAATTGGTTTGAAAATTAGAAGCAAGACCTTAAAATGGCATTGGAAGCCAACTGGGAGCCAGTAAAGGGACCTGAGCACAGGTCTGAGGTGCTCATCATGGGGAAGGTAGGCAGCCACATTCTGTACCAGCCGAAGCCTGTGCATCATCTTCACATTCAACTTCAGATGTAATGAATTGCAGTAATACAGCCTAGAGGTGATAAATGCATGGATTACTGTGGCCAGGTGCTCATCCAGGAGGAAGGGATGAAGTTTCCTCACAAGTTGAAGGTGAAAGAAATCAGCTTTGGAAATGGATACTTCCTGATCATCCACTCTTAGCGAGGAGTTAAACAGGACCTCAATGTTTCACACTACTTTGACAAATGGGAGCTGTTTGCCTTCAATGGAAGGCATAGACAATGCCTTGGCCAATTCTTCAACGCCTTTCCCCTGGGTTCAGCTTAAGACATCTGCTCTTCATCCAAGAGCTTACTTCCTCTAGGGATTCTTGACATTTTAGTAGTATCAGTGATTGCATCAGTTGAGAATGAGATGTATGTGGAGGAAAGTTATACAATTTACCTTACCCACCTTGTCTCTATAATCAGCATACTATTGGCAGCTGAGCCTATGGCATCTCACTTTCTCTCCCAGTGATCTCACAAAGGTACTGAAGAAAAACAGGATAGATTCCTGCAAGAGAGGGCTGTCAGAGGAGGAGCAATTACCATCTCCACTCCCTGCATTCTGCTAGAGAAGAACCATTGGAGGCACTGTAGTGCTGGACCAGCTGTTCCCTGCTATGTAACGTAGGCAAGTTAGTACCTTGTGGTCCATTGTGTCAAAGACATGAGCATGGAGATCTAACCAGTGTCAGTGGCCATGAAGGGATCATCTTTTAGTGCCCCTAGAGCAGTGGTTCTCAGCCTATTTACCATTGTGGGTCACATCCAATACTACCTGTATGGCCCAGAGGATGTCACATGGGCCGCAGCTGTGTGCTGATTGGGCAGCAGGTTGAGAACCCCTGCCCTAGAGCCATGTGTGTGCTGTGTCCTGGTCTGAGCCCTGCTTGTGAGGCATCTAAAATGATGTCTGATGTCACATGTTGTTGGAGCTTGGTTGTTATTACTTCCTCAATTATTCTGCCCAGGAACTGCAGGCTGGAGATGAAACAGTAGGTGGAGAAACCTTCAGGAACAAGAGTTGACTTCTTGAGAATTGCATTTTTCGAGGCATTTGGTAAGGTGTGCTTTATTGAAGAAGGCATTGCCTATATTTCCATTAATAGTAGTCTTAGGTGTTCACTGGTTTTACTATCCAAGAAGAGCATAGATTTGTTTCACAGGTTGTGGCTCTTGATATTTTTCAGGCTACTTGAGTTCGTAATAGAATCTGATCAGGGCTGAAGTGTTCTGTCCTAGTTGGCTCCTTATGTATCAAATATTGCAGAGAGATCCTCCCTGGCTGAAGAGACAGTTATGTTCTCTGAAGGGATTTCTTCTTCTTCACCAGTCAGCAGGAAAGTTGAAGAAGCCTGAAGACAAGATTCTGAGACAGTGTCATCTGATTTGCAGACAGCTTTTTGTGCTACATACTTTTTCAGAGCTTTGATGGCTTGGTCTGATGAATCTTAAAAAATAGAATTCATACTGAAAAACACATCTTCAATCCACGTCCTTTTTGGCAGATGCCTCTATGGAATGTGCTTTGCTGTAACAGTCATGGTCTCAAACCCTGTTGACAGATATCATATTTGGTTTTCCTTTGGACTGCACTTAATGATTCTAAGCAGATCCTCTATGCTTAAAAGTTGAGTCGGTCTCACCAGTCCAGTGAAGCAATAGAAAAAACAGTAGTTGATAGTGTGAACAAAATCAGACACTCCTTTCCTTCCCATTCCATTCAAATCTACGGAAGGGGTCCCTTCCAAGGATCCACGCCTCCTGTTTGCCAATTGCAACATGTCTGATTCTGGCTATGGAGGAGGCAAATTCTGAAATAGGTTAGAAATAAAATCTCCAGTGCCCTCCGGGAGGCTCAGCTCCTAACTCCCATCAACTTTTTCTACGAGACACGAGTGATCTCTGACCAGACCTGAGCTCAATTCCCAAACTTTCTTCAGAACGTGTCTTTCTTCAAGAGAGATCCCACATTTTCTGTCTTATGCTCTAAAACCCATTTCAGAACCAGAGACATTCTTGGGTCTAAACTCCATTCTTTTCATTGTGAAGAAGAGGACAGGAGGTATGTATATGTTATGAAACTGAAGAATATAAATGTGCATAAGAAACTCAGTTTCAGATGGGTCTTCTTTCCTTGACAGCCACAACAATATTTTCTGTACTATTCTTGACTTGCATATACTTATTAGAAGCCTACATGCAGATACCAAATTCTATCAAAGGTAATATATTTGCCTGTAGTCAAATTTCCATACAAGAAAACTGCCAATTTCAATATAAGACTTTTTTGCTCTGGCAAATTTGATGGCCACAGGCTGTTCTGTACATATTTCCCCATCCCCCTAATCCAAAAACAGAGCAAATTTAAAAAAAAAAAAAAAAGGAAAAAGCAAAAATGATCAATTTGGTCAAAAAGGCCTTGGCTTTCACACCTAATAGAAATTCCCAATGTTATACACTTTTATCCGTACGTCTCTGATTTAGCTCCTCATGGTGTAGATTTTTGTCTATAAGGATCTCTGTTGCTTCTTTCACAAGGACAAAATAGTTCCTAGGGCATCTATCAATTCTATTCTGGAAATAAATACTCCTTTTCACACCAGTTAAGAAACTCTGCTCTTGTTGTCTTGTGCAAGTCCACATCATTCATCAGAGGAGTCTGGCACACCTTAGATCTTCACAGTGCTCAGAAAATGTATTTAAACTGAAGAAAACAATATGGAAAACCTTCATTATTATTTCTTTTCACCTAAAATACAATGGTAAAAAGTCTTCTAAAGCTTCCGTTGCCAGGTGGATTTATGGTTGTATATTGGAAACATGCAAAGTCTCAGGAACCCGGATATACAGTCATCAAGGCTCATTCACTGAAGAGCATGGCAATATCCTGGTCAGAGACTGCTGTGGCCTCCATAGAAGAGATGTGCAAGGCCACAGATGTTACTTGATATCCCGCTTTGTCAGGCACAGTAAGATCAATCTTCAAACACATCCTTCAGGAGCTGGATGCCACAGTGAGTGGTCTCAAGTGAATAATCCTGTGATGTCTCTGGGATCGCTAAAGCTTTTGATCCTAACTGTCTTTCCCTATCTTTTATTCCTCAATGTTTTCCATCAGAGGAGACATTCCATAGAAAAATGGAAAACTTCCTTTCTCCCAATAATGTCTCTGCTAATCAGTCCTAACTAGTTGTTTTCAGTGTATCCATCTTTCTGCAGGCTCCCATTACAGCTGTTTTTTCTTTTTTTCGGGGTGGTGTATGCAGTTAAACATTGAGCAGAGAAATATTTAAAACCTATTTCACACAAGGATTGGACTGAATTTTCAACTTCTTCTTTGATTTCATTTTTTTCATTTAACATTTCCTAAAGCCTTGGAAGTACACTTCCTGTGAGTTGCCTGATGGGAGAGGCCAACATCCCCTGTGTTCCTTTCAAAGCATTTGAGCTGTCCCCAGCTGTGTGGAAAGATGGTGCAACTCTCATCAGTGAAGACATTGCCCAAAGAAAATTAGTAATCAAGACAATTTCCCATAGACTTCAATCCTAAAAACACTTGCATTTACTATCATTAATATAGCTAGTAAGGCAAATACTTTAAATAGAGGTACATTTTTTAAAAGGATGGCCTCCCTTTCTGCAGTTGACTTGTAGGTGCAGATCTGAGTACTTACACTTCTTTCTGATTATGCTGGCACAATTTGAATCCAGATTTTTGCACCTGCAAACTAACTTTCATAAACACATGTGAGTTGTGCCTGTAAAGGGAGGCCAAGTCTTGGCTTTTGTGAAAATTTACCCACTAAAGGCTTTAATAAAAAAAAAAATTGATATTCTGAAACTGGATAACATTCCTATTCAAATGTTCAAATGAAAAAAATGTAGGTCTAAATGTCATAACAGTGTACCTTTTACACATACTGCACGTTAAACCCAAAGATATATTTTTTCTGTGTTTAGTAAACATACTGTATTTCATATTTTAGAAGTACACATTAAAAACATCTTCCAAATGCTATGCAGCTTATTATTTTTAAGATAACTCACCTTCATAACTCTGTGCAAGATTATGACGTGCAATATTCATTGGTTGATCGGGAAGACTTTTAGACGGTGACTGGCTGGTAGGTACTAAAGAGTTGGCATAATGCCATTGGCGCTCTCCACTTGTCTGCAACGTACTCAAGAAAAAACGAGCCACTTCACAAGGTGATCCTTGAGACTGCCCAAATTTAGAAGTCAGCATTTGTTTTTTGCTACTGAAGACATGAGAATCTACAGGGAAGTGTCCATAATGGTATGTGAAAGGCAAACTATATGAGGGGGCATATAAAAGTTCACTGTTTTCTGAATGGAAATTCTGTTCTTGGATGGTGCCTGCATTCGCTGTAGGGCTGGATCTCCAGCTTCCAACCTGGCCACATTCCAGTTTGTCTGTTTGGAATGAGCTGTATTGCTGAAAAATAAAGAAAGGTGTTCAAATGTATCCATGTTACACACCAGTGTAGTTGCCTCCAGCCATGCCACCTGGAACTGTGACATCATTAAATCTCATAAACTAAATAGGGTTGGGACAGATCAATACTTGGACTGGGAAGCTGCAGGGGAAAGTGGTGTCGGTAACTCAGTGAATGGCATTCTTCCCCGTAAGTCAGCAGTGAGTAAATGTCCCCCACAAAGGCACTGTATTAGTGGCTATGATGTAAAACAAGGCTGCTGACCACTTTTCATTAAAAATCCCATGAGACTTTTCACCAGAGTTAGGGCATTAATCCTAGTGTTCAGTCAGAAATCTTACTTGGATAATTGTGCCAATCTAAAATTTCCCCTGTGTTTTTAACTGGAGACAGTTAACTGTGAGGAATATTGTAAACCAAATGATACGCTCTGCCCAAGAGAGAGCCGCATTTCAAAGGCAGGTTTGCAACTCTTTGGAGATCCTTCAGGATGTGAGCTGCTATGTAAATATCATAAAGTATTGTTAAGTCACTGAATAAAGACAGTAGCAAAACACTATTTTGATGTAACTGAAGAATAATTTCAGCACAACCTCAGTCATCCTAATGTTAAGGAATAATTTTAGATAGTAAAAGTTTTTGGTCAATAGTTGTACTTAGACATCAGAGGATATAATCCTGTTTTGAAGAACAGGAAGTCTTAGTTAAATGACATGAGTGTTGTTTGCTTATGTTAAAAAGATTTATTAATATGGGAAGCTTTAGAATGGTGGCAAGTCGAGATCTAATCTCTCTAAGTCAGTTAAACACCACAACACACACTTCCTCCAAATGTTTGACTGACTCCAACTGTGTTCAATAAAGTACATGTGCTAGTTTTTTCCATTCCTGATCAATAATAATATCCAACTTTTATCATCTGTAGATCTCAAAGTACCTTTACAAAGAAGATCAATATTCTTATCCCCCATTTTACAAATTGGGAAACTGAAGCACTGAGAGGCTAAGTGACTTGCCCAAGGTGACCCAGCAGGCCAGGAATTGATCCCAGGTCTCCTAAATCCCAAGTCAGCATCCTGTCCACCAGTCTACCTTCTGCTGCCTGAGGAAGTTGCCAGCATTCATTTGGAACCAGACCTTGGTTAGCAAAAATTGGTACATTTTTACACCAGCTCAGATTAAACATACAGCATCTGTTCTGTATTACATTGTTCTCTTTTTGCTTAAAAAAAAATAAATAAAAACCTTAGTTTTTCTAACTAATCTAAAATCTGAAAGCTTTTGAGTTCTGACTGATAACCTGATAATCCTTAAGCCTCTTCTTCCCCCATACTGTGCCTTCTCCATTTCTTCTGTGCCATTTACATAAGATGGCATTCTCGTGCCCCCAAGAAAGGACAAGCCTCGTGTTAACTTTGAATTTCAAGGGAGTTTTTTGGCAGCATTATACTAGCAGCAAGTTAATCTCATGATGACCAAGCTACTTCCACAAATGCCCTGTTTACTTGTAGTTGGGTGTTACTGAAAGAGTTACCTGTTGCGGGTAAGGAGTCATTCTGAGTTTTGCCTTCATTTTATTACTTTTGGGTTTTGCTACTCTCCTTGTTTCTTGTGAGGTAGACATTGAGTTTCTGCATGAAAATTGTGACTTAGAAATGGTAACCTGGTCCAGTGATAATTGAAGTTCCTTGTACTCAATATCTCTGCAAAAGAATCATTGTGATAGGTTAAATACTTTAATGCATTGCACAGATGAAAAATATCATTTTAAAATGGTTTAGTTTCACAATGTTTTCATGACTATTCATCCAAGATATTCATTTGGTCTGCAGTGGTGGGTGAGGAACATGAGAGACGGAGATAAGGCCTATTCCCACGGAAATGGATTAGAAAAAATTCCACCAGGTTACAGACTTGGTACTAAACATCCCTAACATCTGAACTTAAGCTCTCTTTTTTTTTCTTTTCTTTTCTTTTCTTTTTTTTTTTTTTTAAAGCCATCCTTGTGGCACTTTGCCTTGGGAACCACAGACAATGCTGGTGTGGGGCTGATCTAACAGCAAGGCAAAGATCAGTTCAGTGTCCTCCAATCTTCCTCAAGCATGAGTTCGTCTTTTCCCTGTCACATCTGAATATTGACACAGAGGAAAGGGAACCCAGGTCATTCTTCTGCCAGTATGATATGCTACAACCAAACCACAGAATCAGCCAGTAGGGTTTAATTTCATGGAGATGTCTATCTTTTCTCACATTTATCTGTTCAATAGATACAGCAGATTATTAGACAATATTTTATAGGTAAGTGTGTACAAAAAAAAAGGATATTTAAGACTAAGCTGTGGGGCTCCAGTGTTGTTGTTCAATGTGCTGGTTTGTTTTTCCATTTATTGCTCAAGTTCTGATTTAAAAAAAAAAAAAGCCATTCCTTTTGGACTTACCAAAAATTTCAGTGGAGGGAAGTGAGAGGGTACAGCAAGAGAGCTGAAAATTAGCAATATGAAAGCATACAGTTTAAAGATTGAATTTCATGGGGAATGACAGTGTTTTCAGTAAGTTTTACAGCAGACAGGTGAAAGAATAAGTAGACAAAACCTTTTCGCTCTCTTCCATAGCTAGGAGTCATTTCTTTCTGAGAAAATGACCTAGAACTAAATTCTGCCCACAGATGTGCTCAGGCTTTGTGGCAGTTGCTTGAAAATACAAGAAAAGAGTTGAGCCCTAACTAGCTGTGTGACCTCAGGCAAGTGACTTAATTTCTCTGTGCCTCAGTTTCCTGCCTGTAAAATGGGCATAATACTTCCTTTCTCCCACCCTTTGTCTGTCTTGTCTAGTTAGACTGTAAACTCATCAGGTCAGAAACTTTGCCTAGCATACAGGGGCTCTGATCTCAAGTACAGCCTCTGGGCTCCCCTGTAACCCAAATAATTACCAGTAATGTGACATGTTCACCACAAAATCTTTGGAATCCTTCAGAATGCAAGATAATGGTGTGTAAATCTAATCAGAATGGACACACACTCATTTTACCCAATATGCCATTCATATAGTCACTTACTATAAGTAAAAGAGGGAGGTGGTGGGGAAAGATAAATTGCTGTAGATTGTGTATATATACAAGATGATACCAGAAGAGATTAATACAATAAACTTGAATAAAGGACTGAATTAGTAATCCATTAAGTACTGATAAATGTCTTTATTGGTACAAAATATTTGGACTTACGTAAGGACATAATTGACACTCACTATGCAGTGAGGCCGAGATGAACGGCTGTTATGCACGATGGTAGCATAGCTCTGTATCCAAACCCAACCTCCATGCTTGGACAGTAGTCGATAGTACTTGGTTGTGACTTGGCCTTTCACCAACACTGTGAACATAATGCATAGAGTATTTAACATTGCTTGACCTTGTGACCAGCTCCTAAAGTCATTTATTTGTAAAATAAATGTAAATTTGTAATTTGTAAAATAAATATTTGTAAAAAGGAAACTTGTCCCCTATAAACTCTGAACTTCCCTGCAAAGCCCACACTCCTCTATATAGTTTCTCTGGGTTTTGCATAATTGTGTACAAATATCTTATTACAGACTATTTATCTTCATCTGCCCTCCATCCCCCAATTTATTCTGCACTCATATCATAACAAAGTCATTATTTCTGGAAGTGCAAATAACCACCCCCCACCTTTTGGACTGCTTTTTTTTTTTAAAAAAAGGTCTGATAAGTAGAAGAATCCAAAAATATTTGGAAACAGAGAGAGAACTGTTTTTATTTTAATTTTACCAAAGTATTTGGAAGCATTCGCAATTGACTGATTGAAACATGATTGAGCATTTGTAATGTATTTTTGGCTGCATTTCTTTTTCCCGTCTGGAAAGTAAACTTTGTATTTTGAAGACTGAGCTTATTTTTTTAACATGACAAATTTAAAGTACAGTTCTTTGGTTCTTTTCTTAAACATACAAATAAAGAGCAGTCTCGGCAAGCAAATCAGTTACTGGAGAGTTTTTACTGGAGGTGTAAATCCTCTAAACACCCTGCTTGGTTTCTCTGTGAAGGGGTATGCTAAAATTAGAGCTGGGGACAATCTCCAAATGTTTAGTCTGCCCAGATCTCTCTGGTTCAGTGCCAGAGATTTAACTAATGCTTCACAACAAAGCCATAACTCCAGCTCTGGAACTTTCTTGCATGACCCTGAAGGCCTTATTGGGAAGCTCCACCTTGCTCCTTTTCCACACAACCAAATATTTGTTTTACTTTGAGCAAAAAGGCAGTATGTGGTGTTCAAATGCTCCAATAGCAGCAGCTCACAGTAAGTTTGTATGATACACTATGAAGAAATAGAGATTCTCTCTTACTCTCTAATGGCCTGATTCTGCATTCCACTGAACTGGATGGTAAAGTTATCAGATGGAACTAGGCTGTTTTTCAATGCAGGATCAGGCCAATAAGTGGGCCAGACAAGCAATAATTTTCTGCTTTAATCCAGTAGTAGTGAAGAAAACAACTGCTTGAAATAAAACTTTTGGGCTCATCTGATTACTTGTATTCACAGGGGGTTATTTTGATGGAGATGCATCCAGTAGTAGGGGTGGAATAGAAGAGCACCCAATAGTACTTTTCTTTACCATTTGGTAGTTAATGACATGGTTTTCAATCTTTGGACTAATTATGTTTTTGTAAATTCTGACAGTAGTCAGATGCCACAGTGATGTGCATGTTGTAAATACCTGGTTAGAGAGACTGACATACTATACTTGAGCTAGAACTCTGGGTTAAATGAATCATGGAAGGATTAGAACATTTGTTCTTGGTACTACCCCCCTGAAGTTTCAGGATGCTAGTATCTACAGTATACAGGTCATCTCACATTAGATTCCTCTCATTTTCATCTACATAGGTGGTAACTCATTAGACTGGATTTGAAGAAAAGTTTATCTTGCTGGAGTTCCTCAGGAAATCCCCTCAAAAATTACTCTTGCAAGATCTTTCTGGGTATGGAGTCAGCTCCTCCTCCACTAATAGACACAGTCCATGTTCATTCTGAAGAAACCAAGGTAAACTGCAGCGTCCTTTGAGAGGTAGACCAGGAATCCATCATGGTAGGTGCCAAGCCTCAGAGTTCCTTTTTAGTCATCTGGTTTCTTTTATACCATGTTAGGTTGTCCTATTTCTCTATAACCATAAGGTCAATACATTAATTCAAAGGTTCACGTCTTGGACAAAACAAAGGAGCCCATCTTCAATTTGCTGTTTTAGGATTTAGTGTCACAACTTTGATTAATGCTAGTCTACATCTGTGATGTTACTAATCCGAGTTGTCCAGTTAAATCTCTGTGCATCATGCTTTCATGCTTACCTGTACTCTAAAGAACCCAAAGCTTCCCAAATGGCACACTCTCATTTTGGCTTCGATTTTCTGAGAGAGAGAGAGAACTTTTCAATGGGCTCTACTTTTCCAAAAGCAACTTCCTCTACCTCAGGGGATGTCTACACTTCCAGTTGGGGAAGTGAGTCTCAGCTCAAGGAGACATATTCATGCTAGCTCTCATCAAACTAACACGCTAAAAATAAAATGTAGCCACAGGAACAGGAGGGGCTAGCCATGCTGAGTACATGCCCATCACAGACACTAAGCGTGTACTCAAGGTGTCTAGCCCTTCCTGCCACTCATCATCGCAGCTACACTATATTTAGTGCACTAGCTTGATCAGAGCTAGCACTGGTATGTCTCCTCAAGCTGGGAATCACATTCCCAGCTCAAAGTGTAGTCATGCCCTTAGTCTAATTCTCAGATTTCTCTTCTCCCAAATTCAAATTATCTAGCTACTTAGTTTCCAAAGCATAAATTAATACTAGTAGAGCACCTTCTGTTCTATGTATCCACAGCAGTGTTCTTTGTGCATTAGGAGTTGTTCTGGGCTCCACCTTTGTCAATTGCCTTCTCATTTTCCTAATTCCTGTTTTAGGTTCTCTGTGAAGACAATGTTTTAAAGATTGCAAAAGAATTGAGGACTAAATATAGTACTCCAGCTTCATTTCCCAAGTATATATAAACGGTGTGTCTCCTGTGTTCTTCTTTTTGGCAGTCTTTGAGGAAAGCATCTCGTTGGACAAAGGATAGTGGCCATGATTCTAAAACAGAATGTTAGATCAGTTTGCAGTTGACCCTGCATTAAATTACCCTGTGAGCTGCCGACAGAGAGACCTCAGCCATGTCTTTCTGGGTGAGAAGTGTCTATTACCAAGCCAACTTGTGCAGGTCCAAGTGACCCTCAGTGCAATCAGTTGGATAGGATTCAGCAGCTTTTTACTCTTGGCTGTTCAGTTTACAGCTTTCTTCTGCCATTTGTGAATGGCTGTTTCTCTGTTGTCGTTTCCTGCCTGGTTGAGCATGCAGGCTGAAAAGATTGGCTTAGATGGGCTGGCCGATTTGGTCTGTCATAAATGGCTATTTTTAAAGGTTCCATAGGTTTCACTGAAATGCATCATTAACCAGCCTGTGCTCAAGGCCACAACTACAGGTAAATTGGCCTTTCAATCCTACAGTTGCAACAGTAATTGTCTAAGCTTCCCCAGATCACACCACTTAGCAATCTACTGGATTCCCTACAACTGCATGATCAGTGGATGGTGCCCTGACAGAATAGCAGCCCTTTAAAGCTCCCTAGCTGCCTGGAAGAGCAGTGAAGCTTTGCTGAAAGTCTTGAGCATTACACTGGGAGACAAGAGGCTCAAGGTGGTGCAGAGTTTAACCTGCACCTCCTCCATTATACTGGGCGTTGTACCTGTGAGGTTCCCTTCCAGGGAGCAGCTGGGGCTTGTACTTTGTCTGCCCTGGCATAAGGATCCAGTTCCTGGACAAACTGGCAGCAATTTGTGGAGTAGAAACAATGGGATTATAACATTTTTGGTGCACTGAACCCTCCCTACAAAGGAAGCAGGCTCAAGAGAAAAGACACAGCTGAGGCTAGGAGTACTTTGTTTGCATTGTAATGGCTTCACTTGTCCGGTTTTGAAGACTATCAGCTCCTTAGACAGGGACCCATTAGCTGAGTGGCAAACTTCCTCCTTTGTACAGCAATTCCCTGCACACCGACGGCATTACAGAAATAAGTAAACCCTCTGAAATGTCAACATTTTTTTCTTCAATCTCGAAGCTACCAAATGTTTCAAACAGGAAACTATTTTTATATCAGCATATCTTCAGCAAACTTCTCACATCTACTAGTCTTGCTGTTCTTATTATACCCGTTTATACTTTTAGTTTTATTGTTTCCTTCATGGCTCTCTCTAATGCTTGTCTTATAGTTTTTGAGTTTATTTTGGAAGAGCTTATCTCAGTATAGGGTTTTGGTTTTTTAATTCCCTAATCAGGTGTAAGATTTTTTTCTCTCCAGATTAACATCAGGTGACACTTAATCATCAGACTGTTTCATAGAATGCTAATTGTATACATTCAGACCTGACAACCTTCTACTGTTCATACTCGTCAGATGTTTGCTGATGGATGGTGGGGGAGTTAAAATAGTGCTCTCTGAAGGCGCAGAAGTTTGTACATTTTACATCTGTTTTCATCATTATTACTCACTATTCATGCCATGCTTTTTTACTGTTCCTATTATTCCCCAAGTATTTTGACATTTTCTCCCTCTTCTTGGCCCTTGGTTACTTTAACTCGTCAGACCTTTTAATTTATATATGTCTCTCTTATATTTCTTCTGTTTCTAAACTTTGTAATTTTTTATCTTTATAGTTCAGTTATAGCATCCAGATCAGTATTTTTAACTAAGTAGCTTAGTCATATCTCTGTATTTTAAAATTCCACTCGTGCACCATTCAAATCCTATTTACAAAATTGGACCAAAGTATCAGCTATTGCCTTCCATTGCCAGCATGAGTTCTGATGCTATGGGTTCTGATGATCATGACTGTGTTGTAAAGGTGAGATATTGTTTTTCAGAAGATCATAGCTTTATCAGAATTATTTCTACTGTTTGACATCGCTATCTCAAATAATATCAGAGGGGGAAAATGAGCATTGGCTTGTGCAGGTGAGCAGTCAGATACCATAGGAAGGAACTAAGGATATAAACAGTTTTTGGTCTTTCATAAAAGAGGAGACTAAAAATAAGAGCCAGTAGGAAATAATGTGACTTAGCAGGTCTGAGCTTCCACTAATTCTTTGGAAAATGCCAACATATTTAGAGTCAATTTCTGCCTTCCTGTGCATATCTCCCATTGGAGTCCATAGAATTTGATATTTAGTCATTCACTATTGACTTGCTCTAAGTACAGTAAGGTCACCTTCCTATATAGTTCTTCTATATATTCCAGATCTTCATTAATATCACACAGTAACATAAGGGATTGACTCTTCTTCAGAGAGAGGGTCAAGGATGGTTTCTTTCTGGTTGTTTTAAACCAATGGTAGCAATCTGGAAACCAATTCATTAGCAATGGTTTGGGTTTCTTTTGTCCTTTCTTTTGGGTTGTTTGTTTACATAATTAGTGTATGTGGTAAGAGTTGGGCGTGGAAGTCTGAGCCATATCAGAAAAATTTTCTATTCCCCCCCAGTTTGCTTCTGGAAAATAAATAAATGAATAATGCTACTGTGTTAATATTTCAGTGAATAAACTAAATACAGATGTTTGAGGAGGTGATCAATTGCCCTCTTGTCAATGGGGAATTACTAATCATGTACCTGTTTCTCCTGACACTGTTTTCAGAACTCATCCACATACTACTAAGGAACATGCATCTCAGAATTTTTTGGTTTTACATCCAACATTTCAAACACACACTGATTATTACCAATGTAGTTGCAAAAATCAATGGAACTGTTGCATAACTTTTTTTTTTAAACTAAGACCATTAAGAGACAGATTTTTTCACAATCAGGGACAGATTTTCAAAACAGCTCTGCTCCCATTTGGGCAGCAAAATAAGTAATCAAATATATTTTGAAAAGAACAGAGCATATTGGGTGATGAGCTCATTTAAAAATCAGACCATTTAATTGCTACCTGAATGGGGGCTGAGTATTTTTGAAAATCTGGTCTCAATTATGGGTGCTGAGCACTTGAGATCTGTCCCTTTTCAGATTTGTTTTCCTTGCACCACCGTGCTGTTGTCTGCAGAACCCCTGATCATACTGACTAAGATGAAGTTTTGAGCCAATCACTTTATGCCAATTACTTACAGAGATGGTGAGCATATCGTAAATGGAAGACATCGCAGCCATGAACATGGTGGTAGAGGGTCTTCTCTATCAAGTCTTGGGGCTCGTATCCAGTTAAATCAGTCACCCTAGAAGAGGAAGGCTGACAGATAAGCAGTATCTCTAGAAATATTCAAATTCATTAAATCTAATATTGATTTTGCCAACTAATCAAGTGCTAAAAGGCTGCAGAGAAATCATGTTGGTTTGGAAATAGAGAACAATCATCTTTACATGAAATTAAAACTTTGATATGCCTGCCAAATACAGGGTGCAGTAATATTGTACACAAAGGAGCCTCCTAGATACAGTCAAGGAGGAGGATCTGTTAACTTATTTCAGCATTAGATTTTTACTTAGTTTATCTTATTAGTAGCAACTTTGGAGCTACTAACATGAATGATCCTCTGCACAAAGATCCAGTTGATGATCCATTTGTAGAACTGTAGAGTAACGTTTTTTTTTAAACTATTGACAAATGTTACGCCTTTGCGATTATATGAGTATAGCAAAAATAATTGGTCTACAGTGGCCGTTCTCACAGTCTATAAATAAATTCAAGCTAACTGTCTAAAGAAAGGCAGAGGATTATTCTGTTTTGGAAGATGGAAGGACAAGGAACAATAGCAATGCCTGAAAGCTAAAGAAGGAAAAGGAAAGCTTAAGTTAAACACGAGGCAAAAGTTTCTTAACATTAAGAGCAACAGGATGGGAACTGAATGGAATGAAGTAAAAGTACGATCACTG
Organism: Dermochelys coriacea; assembly: GCF_009764565.3. Taxonomy (NCBI): domain Eukaryota; kingdom Metazoa; phylum Chordata; order Testudines; family Dermochelyidae; genus Dermochelys; species Dermochelys coriacea. Next base: position 162,137,626 of record NC_050068.2, read on the forward strand.
CAGACAGACTGGGAGTGAGGTAGTGAATACATAAGAATTGCCATGCGGAATCAGTGCCGAGATCTATCTAGTCCAGTATGCTGACAGTGGCCAGTATCAGCCACTTCAAGGAAGGTGCAAGAAACTCTGTAGTGGGCCCTTATAGAAATAGTCCCACACAAGAGGGATCAGACTACATGACCCAAGTGCTCTTTCTGTCCTTGCTACTTGATAGCAAAATATACTCTAAATTACATCAAGGAATTTAATCACAGTTAGCTTTGTTTGTTTATCTATGTGTTGGTGGCATTTACACTCCCATGGTCTTTCTCCATCTCTAACAGCAGAGCAGAGGTACTGCACTCAGTTTCAAGATAACATAGCAATCCTGTAAAATGAGTACAAGAGGTGTTACACAGTGTAATCGGGTCTTGCAAATAACGTGAACTCCACTTTTTGATTATCATGCCTTTTGTTTTCTCTTTCCTTAGAGCTTCATTCATTGTTTAGCCCTGCAGAGAAGCAGGACTTTATATTTATTTTATACTGACACATCAGTTGGAGGAAAAGGTGCTTTGTATGTTTCATGATTTCAGGATTCCTTTGTTGGTTTTGTGTGCATTCGCGCGTGCAGTGTGAGAGAGAGAGAGAGAGGAGGAAAGAAGGCTCCTCTAGCAACACTTCCCATAAACACACAAGCCCTTCCTAAAGATCCCCCAACATGGCAACCTTTCCTTCATCTGCGAAGGATTTAGATGCATTTTCCTTAGGGGCTGTCGGTGATATTTTGTACATTGACATGAGGTGGAGGTCACTTGAGGGTAAAGTGAAGAGCTTCCTCCCTCTGCAAGGTGTGTGTTGGGGGAGGGAGCAGAGGGCAGAGTTGGATGTGGCTTCCACAGCACTCCCACTCTCTCCTTGGTCACAAAACTCAGCACCCAAATTCTGCCTAGTGCACAGTGGTTCTATGACCAAGTGGGAAACATTGGTTTATTTTTCATGAATATAGTGCATACCTGTGTGTGGTGGTTTGATGGGTTACTTGCTACGGAGTTAGATCAAAAGGGGTTGTTCAGGGAACCAAGCAGGAAAGGTAAACCAATGGCCTACATAAGAAGCATCCCAACAAACACAATGCCCAGGTGTATAGCTAGGAAGAGGAGACTATTCAGCAGCCTTGATCATATCACTGTTTTGCAAGGCTGAGGAGAGAGAGGTCAAAGGGAACACTACGACATTAGAACAGTGGCTCTCAACCTTTCCAGACTACTGTACCCCTTTCAGAAGTCTTTGTCTTGCATCCCCCCAAGTTTCACCTCACTTAAAAACTACACGCTTACAAAATCAGATATAATAATACAAAAGTGTCACAGCCCACTGTTACTGAAAAATTGCTTACTTTCTCATTTTTATCATATAATTATAAAATAAACCAATTGGAATATAAGTATTATACTTAGATTTCAGTGTGTAGTATATAGAGCAGTATAAACAAGCCATTGTCTGTATGAAATTTTAGTTTGTACTGACTTTGCTAGTGCTTTTCATGTAGCCTGTTGTAAAACTAGGCGAATATCTAGATGAGTTGATGTACCCCCGGAAGACTTCTGTGTACCCACAGTGGTACGCATACCCCAGGTTTCAGAGTAGCAGCCGTGTTGCTCTGTATTCGCAAAAAAGAAAAGGAGTACTTGTGGCACTTTAGAGACTAACAAATTTTGTATCTGTACGAGTTTTTTCATTAAGTTGATAGATTTCCACTCCATACAGCTAAATTCAGTGCCTTGCATAATAACAGGTTTCAGAGTAGCAGCCGTGTTAGTCTGTATTTGCAAAAAAGAAAAGGAGTACTTGTTAGTCTCTAAGGTGCCACAAATACCTCTGGTTGAGAACCACTGCATTAGAGGGCCCTGGGCCTAGAAAAGGATTGGGGTTGAGTGAGTGGCCAGGTGGCTGTCCAGGGTATCAGTGAAAGCTGACAGGTTGGCAAGGAAAAAAAAGACTGGGAAAGCCTACTGTGATCAGGACAGTCTGTTTCTCTCAGCAAGGGATGAGTTGTTAGCTGGGCTGAGGGGGAATAACAAAAGCTGGCAAGGAAAGATTAAGATGTACCAGATCCAGATATATAGGACTTTAATTGGTTTTATCCTTTGCTCGATGGGCTTTGTACTTTTAGGGAAATGTATAAATAATGCCAATTAATCCCAACTATCCATATAAATTGATGGGGGCTAAATTATGTTATCACTCAAGAAAGAGATATTGGAGTCCTCGTGGATAGTTCTCTGAAAACACATACTCAATGTGCAGCAGCAGTCAAAAAAAAGCTATCAATATGTTAGAAGCCATAGGAAAGGGATAGACAATAAAACAGAAAAATATCATAATGCCAGTATATACATCCATGGTACGCCCACACTCTGAATACTGTGTGCAATTCTGGTCACCCAATCTCAAAGAAGATATAGGGCAATAAAAATGGTTAGGGATATGGAACTGCTTCCATACGAGGAGAGATTAAAAAGACTGGGACGGTTCAGTTTAGACAAGAGATGACCAAGGAGGGATATAATAATAGTTTATAAAATCATGAATGGTCTGGAGAAAGTGAATTAGGGAAGTGTGGTTTACTCCTTCACATAATCCCTTCATATAGGAGTCACGTGATGAAATTAATAAGCAGCAGGTTTAAAACAAAAGGAAGAACTTTGTCATGGCACCGCGCAATCACCCTGTTGAACTTGTTGCCATGGGATGTTGTAAAGGCCAAAAGGATAATTGGATTCAAAAAGAATTAGATAAGTTCATGGAGGATAGGTCCATCCATGGCTGTGAGCTGATGGTCAGGGACACAACCCCATGCTCTGGGTGTCCCTAAACCTCCAACTGACAGAAGCTGGGACTTGATGACGGGATGGATCATCTGAAATTGCCCTGTTCCGGGTGTTCTTAAACCTCCAACCGGCCACTGTGGGACAACAGGATACTGGGCTAGACAGACCACTGGTCTGATCCAGTGTGGCCATTCTTATGTTCTGAAGGCCTCATCTGAGTCATTTTAATCTACTCTCTGGTCACAGGTTCCAACAGTGAAAGGGCTGAGAGGTGCCAAACTCAGCTGGGCCTGTCACATTAACACAGTTGAGAAACAGCCCCAGACACCCAACTAAGAGTGGTTGGACCACAAGGTTCCACACAGGGTGAGGTGTACGAAGCCAGGCTTGTCACGTAAGAAGTGCACTGGAGAGTGATTAAAGAGGATCTAAGGCATAGTTCACCCTGTAACTGTGAGAGGTCCATTGAACTACTGTACCTTAAGCCCTCTTTAGGTCTGATTTACATCAGTCACTCAGATCTCAGTGCAATTAAAATGAAGAGAGTGATTTTCATGTGGCTTTCTTGCTTAACTAATGATCAAAGATGTGCTCAAATCAAAATCCTGGAGTTGAACAGCTCCAGATGTTGGCTCTGTATCCCTAATTTTGCAGTTACCTCTAGAATGGTCAAACAAACACGCTGATCTAAACACACTCAGAGTTTGGAAAAGTTTGATTTTGGATCTGAGTTTTGCAGCCTTGGTCTATTTCTACTCCAAATATCCCTGATTTTCATCTGAGTGTGTGAACAAGGAAAACAGAAAGGGGAACAGAACTGGCCAAAATTATCTCATCTCCCCTCCAGTGTCCCTTGAAATTGAGGGAATGAATGGGTGCATACAGTAAAGCAGCAGCCACAGATGACTTTTGTGGGCTGGAATTAACTTTTAAACTAAAGTATTTAAAACTATTTCTCCTTAAAGCTGATATATTTAGTTGTCTTCTCCTATTACCATTTAGGGCACGATAATGCCCTTTCTGTGTGGGTACACTACAGGTAGGAGTTGGAGAGAGTGCAGGGGAATACCTTCTTGGCAGGAGGTAATGATAATTTGGACAGCTGGACTGGGGGGTGCTAGGGGAAAGGCACTGGCCAGCACTACCGACAATGCTTGATGTTCCAGAAGTTCATCTTTGTGGGACAGGGGCCCGACCCCATCCTTGTGCTTCCTGGCAAGTGTGGGGACAGTGCTGGCTGTATCTTTTTCAGTGGTGTAACAGGACCTTTTGTTCACTGTGCTCCAATCAGCGCCTCTGGATAGACGGTTTCTTATGAAGACATTTATGCCTCCAGGCAACTCGATTTAGAATCATAGAATCACAGGATGAGAAGTAATTCTTCCACTTTATTTGTGCTGATTAGGCCTCAACTTAAGTATTGTGGCCAGTTCTTGGTGCCACATTTCAAGAAAGATGTGGACAAATTGGAGAAAATCCAGAGGAGAGCAACAAAAAATGATTAGAAGTCTAGAAAACATGACTTATGAGGGAAGATTGAAAAAAAACTGGATTTGTTTAGTCTGGAGAAGAGAAGACTGCGGGGGAGACGTATCAGTTTTCAAGTACATAGAAGGTTGTTACAGGGAGGAGGGTGAAAAATTGCTCTCCTTAATCTCTTAGGATAGGACAAGAAGCAATGAGCTTAAAATGCAGCAAGGGTGATTTAGGTTGGACATTAGGAAAAACTTCCTAACTGTCAGGGTAGTTAAGCACTGGAATAAATTGCCTGTGGAAGTTGTGGAATCTCTGTCATTGGAGATTTTTAAGATCAGGTTAGACAAATACTTGTCAGGGATGGGTGTACAGAATACTTAGTCCTGCCGTGAGTGGAGGGGACTAGACTAGAAGACCTCTTGAGGTCCCATTAGAGCACCTCTTCCTCATCCTATCTTAGCTCTGCCATGTACAGGCATATTGTTGAGCCTTAGGTTGTATCTACACTAGAAATGCTACAGCAGCACAGTTTCAGCACTGCAGTTGCACCGCTGTAGTATAGACACATACTACAGTGATAGAAGGGGTTCTTCCATCACTGGAGTAAAACCATCTCTCTGAGAGGCGGTAGCTAGGTCAATGTAAGAATTCTTCTGGCGACCTAACAGCATCTATACCGGCGCTTGGATTGCTTAAATAGATCGCACATAATGAGAAATTTTTCACAGCCCTGAGCAACTATAGTTAACCCGACCTAACTTGATAGCATACACCAGCTTTCAGTGCTTAGCAATATTGGATGTATTGCATTAAACATGACAAAAAAAAGAGAGGATTCCTAAAACAAATTGTAACTTGCATTTCAGTACCGGGCCTCATTGATCTTAGCCTGGAGAGACAGCATGCTTTTGAGTGTTTAAATTGCTCTGCAAAACTTCTCCAATGTCTTGGTCATAGACTTTTTTACCATTATGTATGAATATCATTTCTTTTCCTTGAAACTCCAGCATGTCACGGAAGTCACCAAGTAGGTCAAATCTTGTTCCACAGTCCTAGTACTGTGGGGTTTGGTTGGGTTTTTTTGGATGGGGGTGGGGGTTAGAATTATCTGCCTGTTGGTAGTTAAACCTATAAGACTGGAAATTAGCTGGAAGGTTCTTCCCTTGGGACATCTAAAATTAGACGATACAGATCATCAAAGTACATTGTAAGGCATAATTATATGTTGAAAAGAGATCAATTAGTCACTTCATGTGTCTCTATGAGCTCAGATTTGTGCTTTTCCGTTGCCCATGTGGGAATTCTTTCAGGCATCCGCGTGGGTTGTATCGGTAGTGTGTGCTCAGATGGTTCTAGTGCCTATTTCCCATAAATCCAGGCATAGCTTGTGCACTAGGCAATCTTGCAAGCTGTCCCAATAGTTATTTTTCTGAAGAGATTTAATGCCTGGTTTTTTGTTTGTTTGTTTTTTTAAATGGCCATTTGACTTAATTGTCACTCTTATCTTTTCATAAACCTATAATATAGGCAAGGTTAGGGACATTAGATAGGAAGGCTGGTCTCACAGCTAAGGCACTGAACTAGGACTTGGGAGACTGGTTTCAGTTCCCATCTCTGCCACGGATTTCTTGTGTTACCTCGGTCAGGTCACCTAATCTCTCTCTCACTCATTTTTCTACCTGTAAAACAGGCATAATAATGCTTCCTTTCCCCCACCTTTTATCCCTCCTTGAGGCCTCTGGACATTACCATAACACACGTAACTATAGATTAGAATCAGGTTCCGTAGGCTTGATATTTTAAAGATAAAACATTGCCTTATTTACTGAATCATTTTGAAAGTTCAGCATACTTTTACTGTGCTCAAGTTCAATTTTAATGATGTCATAGTTAAAATACACCTAAAAATGAAGTATATTGAAGTATTTAGAAACCCCTATAGTTTGACAAAACTTAACTTCTGGATGCTATATGATGAAAACCAAATTATTTTGCTTACCTGGAATCTAGGAATATAAGTTTTAAGTCCAGACTTGCTCTGAACATGAACATGTTACTGTGAAGCTTGATCTCAGTGATTGCACTGGGAGGTAAAGACTGACCCACAGCCACCAGTCCTACAATTTGGTAACAGGAATCATACAAGGACATGTCCAGTATATACTGACGTATCTTCAAATAGCCACTGCAGTGGATCACCTGGCATGGAAAGAAAGCACAGTAAATATTTTAAGGTAAAGGAAGAGGTCTTACAGGTCAAGAGAGCATCTTGAGAGCATCTATTTCAATGGTGATCCAAACAATTTCTCTTAACACCATTTGTCTGTCTGCATAGTTTAAAGCTGCTAAGTGTCTTATTTGTAAGTAGAGATGCAGTCATGCTGTGAACCTGTGTTACTGTCACCAGCACATAGTAATCTGGTGCAAGGGCCCTGGTGCCATATGGACTGCTCTCCAGTTAATGCTTTAAATTAAGGTTATCTAATATACATTTAATATAGATACAATAAGATAGTTATTGTGCATTAACCAAATAAACTGAAATTTGCCGTTGATGGTGACTTAATCATGCAACAGACATACATATTCCAAGCTATACTTTAACAGCCAGTTTGATGCATCAAAACTACTTCTATTGAATTCTATTGAATTTGTTCATTATGATGAGAAACAGATACACTTTAAGAGACTTATGAATGTAGCCCAAATTATAAATGATTAAATATCTATTTAGACACATTAAAAGTGTTGCTTCTTTCCAGTCAGGATTAGATGATCCCTGTAGACAAATAAACAATGCCAATGTCGAAGGGCCAAATTCTAGCTGGACATACATGTACATAATTCCACTTGCCATCCATGAGAGTTGCATGCGCATATCTGATGCTAAAATTTAGCTACTCGACTGTAAAAAGGAATAAATAATGATTTGGGGCAACAAAGGTAAATGCAAAATGCTCTTAAAAACTCATTTGAGGAACATAAATATTCTTAGTTTGTAACGGCTACTATTTGGCTATGCACTCTCTTGCAAGGCTCAGTCCCAAATAACGTGGGAAACTCCACAAGTATCAAAACCACATTCTATATATCCCTCAGTTTATTTGTATATTTCCTTGGTTTTGACTTGTACATTCTTCCAGTAAAAAGGAGTGTGTGTCCACTGCCTTAAGCAATCCTTGGCAATCCATTATCTATATATCTAAAAATAGATTCCTCTTAAAGCTCCCCATTCAATCATTAATTTATATGGCAGTCAATAATAACCCAGTGATAACGTACTTAAAATCTCCCACCAGAGCCTCCTCATTCCCTCACAATTAGGCATATTTGGTTTCCCTTGCACTTAGGCTATTCAGGTGGTACCTTCTGAAGTGCTCAGCATTGGCCTAACCTTTAAGTCATTGACTGATGAGAGCAGAGTTAAAGCAATGCTGAGCGCTCTAGAAAATCACATCTTTAAACAATATACACTGTAATCAGGCAATAGGACTTCAGGGGGGGAAAATGGCACATGACTCCGCTTGCTGACAAATTGTAATCTAAGAAGAAAGGCAGGATGCCACCACCTACTCAGTTTTTTAAAAAATTGTTTCAATATAAATTATGGGTTAGAACAACGTACACTGCAGGACAGCTGAGCAACCAGAACTACACTTTCAGGAATAATTATTCAACTTTAAAAGGTGAGGTAAATGTCTGCACCTTGGAAGAATTCTAAAACAATAGCAGGTCACTCTGAGATGTTTTCTCTCTTGCTATTGAATAAGTCATTTATTTTTCAGTAGAACTGTGTGTAAGGTAACTTTCTCAGCTGCTGCTTAGGTAGTAGAAATATGTTGTTTAGTTTATGGGAGAATAAATGCACAAAGTAAAGCTGAAAATATATGCTTGCATGGCAGGTGCTAATGTAGGATTACAGTATTTACCATCACCCATGTTCAAGTGCAGTAACTATTAAAAGAGTGTATGCTAAGAGGTTGATAAATAAACCTGAGACTGTGGTAGACATCAATCCTGAATTGAGATATACAGGCACATGAGGCCATATTCTGATACCCTTACTCATCCGGAACAGCACAGGGAATAATCTCATTCAAATCAATGGGACTACCTGTAGAGTTAGGTACTAGTCAGCATGTGCATGGGTATCAAAATCTGGCCCATAGTTTCAGGATGTACTGTTGCATTAATAAGAAAATCTGTACCCAGCAGTGGCATTCTGACTCTTTTCAGTAGCAGACTTTGTTTTACAGCTACCCATATAATAAAACCTGTTACTCCTTGAACATGGAAAGGCTTCAGCATGTTACCTTATAGCCGCTACATGTCAAGCCTGCATTCCTCTTAGCCAAGACACACTTCATCCGGAGAAAAAACGATCTCTCTATTTCGTACTCTGAAAGCATAAGCCATAGTATTTTAATTAATATAGATTTCAAAAAATCACCCGTAATGTTTACTTTGACCATTTAACCTAAGTATTTGCAGGGTATTTCAGCCATTTTATATTAACCTTTCTATTGTCATTATTATTTTTAGGGAAAGAGGGCAATAGGAAGATGGCCGTGACACATCTTTGTCCCCATTCATGGTCAGCTGTCTTTGCCAAGGTCGCTGATAGTTGTGATTTATTTTAAAGGTTAGAAGAGTTGGGGGCTGTGACATTTTGGGGTTCACTCAAGCCAGTCAGGTGTTCAGTCAATGCCTGCTTTGTAATCCTCTGTGTCTTGTGACTGCACAGCTCAATTTGATCTCTGTGATGGGTCCTGGTCAGGCAAGCCAGTAAAAATCTGGAAAGAAGACAATGGATGAGAGAGAAACTGTCTTAAACAAAAAGAAAAGGAGTACTTGTGGCACCTTAGAGACTAACAAATTTATTAGAGCATAAGCTTTCGTGAGCTACAGCTCACTTCATCGGATGCATCGGATCACGAAAGCTTATGCTCTAATAAATTTGTTAGTCTCTAAGGTGCCACAAGTACTCCTTTTCTTTTTGCGAATACAGACTAACACGGCTGCTACTCTGAAACCTGTCTTAAACAAAGAGGGTATCTTGCTAGATTAAGTTTTAGACTTCTAGATGAATGTGTTCACTTTTATTTGCTTGCAACCATCTCTACCTTTATTCCTTTTACTTGGCATCGCTTAATCCATCCTCTTTTGTTAAAAAAATGTATCTTGCTGTCATTATAAATCATCAGTGCTGGTACAGTTCAGTAAAGTGTATGATTGTGTTAAGCTGGCAGGTTGGAATGTTCTACTGTCTCTGTAGAGGCAGCGAACCTAATGCTTTTTCTGAGAGGGTCTAATGAGAGGAACCGGATCCTGAAGAAGGATATTTTGGGGTGAATTCAGGCCTGGAAAGGTACTAAGGTCAGCTTGCAAGGAGTATCCAAGTTGGGCAAACCCAGGGTGAGGCTTGTGGCCTGCTGGCAGGCTGCTGAGGTGAGAGCTCTGAACGAAAACTGCACAGTCACAAGACACGCAGGGCTACAAGGCAGACAATGACTGAACCCTTTACTGGCCTGAGTGAACCCCAGAATGTCAGAGGCATTGGGCCTCCAAACTTTAAATGAAAGGCCTTTCCCTTGAGCAGTGACATCTTAGCCTCTGCTGGCCTCAAGGGCAGGGTTTACAAATTCAGTCTCTCATATGGTAGGATCTGAAGGCAATAGATGAACCATGGATCAATATCTTGGAAGCAGTAAAAGAATATAAAACTTATTGAAAAGTTCATGTTGTTGTAATCTCACTGTACATTGCCAGTCACTGGGCCAAAACTTGCAAGCCTAGACACTTTATAAAGTTGTTACTTATTCAGGGCACTCACAAGCCTCTTAAGAGAAGTTTTTAAGCAAAATGTTTTTAATGGAAAAGTCACTGACGTTTTGTTAATTAAGCCCTGCTCAGGTACATAAATATCCTCTTTTAAAAATTTAAAATTCTCATGTAGCAATTTTTTTTTTTTTGAGAAATACCTATGGCAGTTCTAATATATCCAAAGGTAGTCAATAGTTCTAAGCTTTTGCTCCCCAGGGTGCCATGTGGAACTAGTTACCACTGAGCCCTCTCACCCATCAGCCTGGGCTCCCTCTCACACTGTGCTGCTGTGACAAGCTGCAAAGGCCTCCAGCCTGCACTTTCACCAGCATTCACACAGGTAGGGACTCACCCAGCTGCAGTTACATGCAGGCTCTCTAACCACCAGCTTCCCAGCCTAGGACCCCATAGCAGTACTATCCTGCTCTGGTCAAATCTGGCCAATATTTGGGTTTAATACCCAATCCGCCTCTCCCTCAATGTGAAGAGAACAATGGTAACCAAGCAGAGATTTTCCCCAAGCTCTCCAGTCAAAGATCACTGGTTTGGATTAAAACATAAAATACGTATATTAACTACAAAGGACAGATTTTAAGTGATTTTTAGTGATCGCAAACAGATCAAAGCAGATTACCTAGCAAATAAACAAAAAAACACAAACTAAGCTTAATATACTAAACAGACTGGATATGAATTAGCAGATTCTCTCCCTAAGAGATGATACAAGCGGCTGCAGATTCTTAAGGGGCAAGCTGCACTTGCTTTACAACTTGGAATCCCCAGGTGTTTCATTCACAGGCTAGAAATCCCTTTAGCCTGGGTCCAGCACTTTCCCCCGTTCAGTCTTTGCTCCTCAGGTGTTTCCAGGAGTCTTCTTGTGTGGGGAGTGAAGAACCCCAGATGATGTCACTCCCTACCTTACATAGCTGTAGCATATGGCGGGAACCCTTTGTTTCAAAATTCGGTTCCCAGACCGGTTTGTAAGAAAATATTGACATCCCAAGCTGGAGTCCAGAATCATGTGGCCTAGTCACATGTCCTTGTAGAGTCATAGTAGCCATTACTTACAGGCTGTTTGGAGTGTTCTCAGGAAGGCTCACCAGGTGGGGGATAATCTTTTCCTAAGGCCTATTGTTTTTCCTGATGGCCCATTATCCTGAATAGGCCCTTCCCCACCCACTATCTTGACTGAAAGCATCTTGTGTAGCGGGCGTTACCCAGGTGTAACTACATTTGAAGTACAGATACGTTGTCATTTATAACTTCAGATACAAAAATGACACATGCGTACAAATAAGATAATCATAGTCAGCAAATCATAATCTTTCCAATGACACTTCACATGACTTGTCTTGCATAAGATGCATCATAATTATGCTATAATCGTATCATAATAGTATCACTACGAAGAATATGGGGTGCAGTGTCACAACTACCATTTTGGCAGGAAGTGACAGAAGCAGCAGAAGAATCTCACTCTACTTCAATGAACGGGCACTTTGAAAGGTGTTTTCAGGTAAGTTTCAACACATTGATTTCTTCCCAGCCTTGATCCAAAGCCCACTGAAGTCAATTGGAGTCTTTCCATTGACTTCAATGGGCTTTGGATTAGCTCCTAGTATATTATTCTAACAATCTGTCTTAATTTGACTTTACTGCAAATTTTGTGCTGTGTATTTTTATGCATCTGTCACCCAGTTAACACCTGCAGTTGCTTTAGCCTCAGATGCTACATAGAAACTATTAACACTCTGCATTGTACTCTATTTAAATATCCCAGAAAACATCTGCAGAAAAAGGAAGCACTTTTCATGTTAGAGCTATGCTTAAAGGAAAAATTGCAATACAGGTTGCATCTCACCTAGTATCAACCTTCCAAATCAACTGCTTTTCCTGATCGTTGAATTGAAGGCCCAAGAATTTCCTTACAACTTACTGTCACTTCATGCCAAAATGCCACCCTCTGTATTATTTCAGAATTATAGTTTTACTTTTAATGTTCAATAAAATATTTTTAAAAGGCCAATTTAGGATTTTTTACAATAATATTAATAATAATACAAGTTGGGGACGCATCAATTAGAAGTAACGGAAGAGGAGAAGGACCTTGGAGTATTGGTTGATCATAGGATGACTATGAGCCGCCAATGTGATATGGCTGTGAAAAAAGCTAATGCGGTTTTGGGATGCATCAGGAGAGGCATTTCCAGTAGGGATAAGGAGGTTTTAGTACCGTTATACAAGGCACTGGTGAGACCTCACCTAGAATACTGTGTGCAGTTCTGGTCTCCCATGTTTAAAAAGGATGAATTCAAACTGGAGCAGGTACAGAGAAGGGCTACTAGGATGATCCGAGGAATGGAAAACTTGTCTTATGAAAGGAGACTTAAGGAGCTTGGCTTGTTTAGCCTAACTAAAAGAAGGTTGAGGGGAGATATGATTGCTCTCTCTAAATATATCAGAGGGATAAATATAGAAGAGGGAGAGGAATTATTTAAGCTCAGCACCAATGTGGACACAAGAACAAATGGGTATAAACTGGCCACCAGGAAGTTTAGACTTGAAATCAGACGAAGGTTTTTAACCATCAGAGGAGTGAAGTTTTGGAATAGCCTTCCAAGGGAAGCAGTGGGGGCAAAAGATCTATCTGGTTTTAAGATTCTACTCGATAAGTTTATGGAGGAGATGGTATGATGGGATAATGGGATTTTGGTAAGTAATTGATCTTTAAATATTCAGGGTAAATAAGCCAAATCCCCTGAGATGGGATATTAGATGGATGGGATCTGATTTACTATAGAAAATTATTTCCTGGGTATCTGGCTGGTGAATCTTGCCCATGTGCTCAGGGTTTAGCTGATTGCCATATTTGGGGTCGGGAAGGAATTTTCCTCCAGGGCAGATTGGAGAGGCCCTGGAGGTTTTTTTGCCTTCCTCTGTAGCATGGGGCATGGTTGACTGGAGGGAGGCTTCTCTGCTCCTTGAAGTTTTGAACCATGATTTAAGGACTTCAATAGCTCAGACATGGGTGAGGTTTTTCATAGGAGTGGGTGGGTGACATTCTGTGGCCTGCGCTGTGCAGGAGGTCGGACTAGATGATCAGAATGGTCCCTTCTGACCTTAGTATCTATGAATCTATTAAATGGGACTGGAATTCCAGCAAAACATTGGAATTATCCATTTATCTTACTAATGCAAATTAGTTTATTGTGGGAACAATAGGCACTTTAATGAACTGGCATATCTACTATCAAGTTTAAATAATGATATACACAAGTAGGTGGGTGGAAGCTATACAGTATGCATTTCTATGATGGAAGAATGGTCCCGGGGTTAAGGCATGGGATTTGGGAGGTTTCAGTTCAGTTCATGGCTTTGGTACTGGCTCCCTGTGTGAGCTTGAGCAAGTCACCAACTCTGCCTCAGTTCCTTGTTTGTAAAATAAGGACAATATTTTCCTCCCTCATGGGGATGTGAAGGTTAACTTCAGAACCATTAATGAACAGATGGTGATGGGGGCCATATAAACATCCAGATGGATGATGAACACCAATTTTTATGACAAGTTCTTTTCTAAAGATCATTTGTGGAAGTGAAAGCAGGGTCTTAAGCAACAGAGCCAATACATTTTAACAGAAATATTTCTGTAGCACTAACTTTACAATTCTTTCGAGAATATGTTTTGTGTACACAGTAATTCCAATACATAGCCTGGCCTTCATGAGTCTGTAACAACAGGGCAGTGGCAAACTAGTAAGGTGGCAGTTGAACAATCTCTCCTTCCTCAATATTAAAAATAAAAAGTTCTCAGTCTCTCAGGTTTCATGGTGAGGGATGATTCTCTCCAGGAAAATTCCGCCAAGTTTTTATCTTCTTCCCTGTAGAACTTTGACTTGATGGGTTAGCTTTTCTAATACTCGTATTTCCCATACTTTCTGGGACAAGTCAATTGATTTAGAGGAGTCACGTCTCTTCCACCACCTTACAATTATGATTCTTGCTGCAACTATCACATGAGTAATCGTTTCTTTGTGTCTGTTATACAGCACAGAACTTTTGGGGAAAATTCACAAAAATACCTGTCATCTCCTTAAAGGAGTTTTCAACCTCTTTTTCAAAGTGTCTGAATTTTTGGACAGAATCACCATATGTGAAGAAACTAGCCCACTTCATAACACTCATTTCAGTATTTGCCCATGCCTGAACCATAGATGTGTTTAACGAGCATTAGGTACCATTGATAGAGGACTTTAACATAGTCTTCTTTATGAATGTGTATATTGAGGTATAGACTGCTGTTCCAAATACTCCCCCAATCCTCATCCTTAATTTCCTTGCACAAATCTGCATTCCACCTCTTCATGAAAAGTGTGTTTCCTCTAAGCAAAAACTGAAAATAACTTTATATAAGGGGGAAAGTAGATCCTTGTGTTTCATAATAGTGACAAGAAATTTTTCACTGTTAATTTTCTGCTAAGGTTTACCTTTAAAATGGTGGTTTGAAAAATGTTGCAATTGCAGATATTGGTACAACAGAACTTTAGTATTTCTTGCAAGTTGATTTTTTTTTCTTCAAATTATCTGAATGTAACGTCTCTGAGTAGTTGCCTAACTCTTGTAATACAAATATGATGCCAGGTTTTAAAGTATCCCAGAGTTTTACTAGGGTTGAATTTGGTGTTATGTACTATGGACATTAGAGGTGATCGGTCTGGGCTTAATTTTTGTTATCCCATGCCTCTATTGTTGCTCTCAGAAAAGGGTGGTTATAGACTAGGGCTGTCGATTAATCCTTTAACTCATGCGATTAACTAAAAAAAATTGTGATTAAACAATAGAATACCAATTGAAATGTACTAAATATTTGGGATGTTTTTCTATATTTTCAAATATATTGATTTTTATTATAGCACAGATTACAAAGTGTACAGTGCTCACTTTATATTATTTTTATTACAAATATCTGCACTGTAAAAAT
The DNA here is from genome assembly GCF_009764565.3 of Dermochelys coriacea. Taxonomy (NCBI): domain Eukaryota; kingdom Metazoa; phylum Chordata; order Testudines; family Dermochelyidae; genus Dermochelys; species Dermochelys coriacea. The sequence goes on from NC_050068.2 coordinate 162,152,716, forward strand.
GATCAACAAAAGTAGAATTTTCCTATTCACCTCATACAAGTACTGTAGTGAAATCTCTTTATCATGAAAGTGTAACTTACAAACGTACATTTTTTATTACATAACTGCACTCAAAAACAAAACAATGTAAAACTTAAGAGCCCACAAATCCACTCACTCCTACTTCTTATTCAGTCAATCCCTAAGACAAACAAGATTGTTTACATTTATGGGAGATGCTGCTGCCTGCTTCCTATTTACAGTATCACCTGAAACCAAGAACAGGCATTCACATGGCACTTTTGTAGCCAGCATTGCAAAGCATTTATGTGCCCGATATGCTAAATATTCACATGCCCCTTCATGCTTCAGCCACCATTCCAGAGAATGTGCTTCCATGCTGATAATGCTCATTATAAAAATAATGCGTTAATTAAATTTGTGTCTGAATTCCTTGGGGGAGAATTATATATCTCCTGCTCTGTTTTACCAGCATTCTGCCATGTATTTCATGTTATAGCAGTCTCTGATGATGACCCAGCACGTTGTTCATTTTAAGAACACTTTCACTGCAGATTTGACAAAATGCAAAGAAGGTACCAATGTGAGATTTCTAAAAATATTTACAGCACTCAACCCAAGGTTTAAGAATCTGAAGTGCCATCCAAAATCTGGGAGGGATGAGGTATGGAGCATGCTTTCAGAAGTCTTAAAAGAGCAACACTTTGATGTGGAAACTACAGAACTCAAACCACCAAAAAAGAAAACCAACCTTCTGCTGGTGGCATCTGACTCAGACGATTAAAATGAATGTGTATCGGTCCATACCGCTCTGGATCATTATCAAGCAGAACCCATCATCAGCATGGACGCATGTCCTCTGCAATGGTGGTTTAAGCATGAAGGGATATTAATCTATAATTCATCTGGCACATAAATATCTTGCAACGCTGGCTACAACTGTGCCCATTCAAATGCCTGTTCTCACTTTCAGGTGACATTGTAAATAAGAAGCGGGCAGTATTATCTCCTGCAAATTGTAACCAAACTTTTTGTCTGAGTGATTGGCTGAACAAGAAGTAGGACTGAGTGGACTTGTAGGCTCTAAAATTTTACATTGTTTTATTTTTGAATGCAGTTTTTTTGTACATAATTCTATATTTGTAAGTTCAACATTCATGATAGTTATTGCACTGCAGTACTTGTATTAGGTGAAATGAGAAATACTATTTGTTTTTTACAGTGCAAATATTTTAATCAAAAATAAATATAAAATGAGCACTGTACACTTTGTATTCTGTGTTGTAACTGAAATCAATATATTTCAAAATGTAGAAAACATCCAAAATATTTAAATAAATAGTATTCTATTATTAACAGTGCAATTAATTGCACAATTAATCGTGATTAATTTTTTTAATCACTTGACAGCCCTATTATAGAGACATTATTTTCAGTCTAGAGATTGTCTTAATTCAAGGAACCATGTGGTGTTTGATGGTAGGACACTGTGCCTGTTCTATATAGTTCTCACTCTCTCGCGCTCTCTCCTGGGTTATCTAATACAGTAAATTTCTGCTTTGGTTTGCTGGATGATATTTTAATTTTGGGTAGCATTAGTCCTCCTTCTTGCCAAGGTCTTTGTAGGGTAGCCTGTTTGTTTGACTCTTGGCTTCTTGTGTCCTCAAATGAATTTGTTCATCAGGGTTGCCACTCATCAAGATGTTCCCTGGGATGATTATTGATAGTGTAGGGAAGACTAAATTGATCTGAGGTAAGAATCATTTTTATTGATACAATTTTCCGTAGACGTGAGACTTTGTACTTTACCAGTTTTCTACATCTGTTCTAACTTAATCAGAGGAGGGTAATTAATATTATAGAGACACCCATTTATATTTATCATTTATGGTTTTTAGAAGTTGGGATACCTACCAAAGTTCCAAATTTCAGACTTATCGTAGTTTATTTTTAAACCTGAAATTTTACTAAATTGCAATTCAATTGCAATTTTCTGTTTCACCCATATTTCTTCATACCGCCACATTATCCTGTGCATGTGTCTGCTTTAATGAACTCCATACTGTGTGCTTGACTGATTCCAGCTACTCACTTAATACCATATATATGAGAAATCACAAAGAAGTTAATGTAAAACCCATCATAAAGCCAAATAATTATTTGAACACCAGCCTTGCCAAAAGAGGGCCAGGTCCTAAACCAAGCAACACGTTATGAAGAAAACTCTAGAGATAATATATTGCCGCTGGAATTTTTTAAATTTAATTTAATTTATTATATTTTAGTTTCCACAAAGTGCGTCATTTCAGTTATTCCCCCTTCCTTCTTTAGCTAGTACGTTAGACAATATGTCTGACTTTGAGCACGGTTTAAAAATAAAATGGTATGTTTATAATTTGGTGATTTGTTAGTTTTGTTTTTTTTTTTAACTGTTGCAAACAGGATAAATGTCATGGTGCAGTAAATGAAGTACATCTGGTTATTTTGGATACTGAATTTATGCATTTGTTCACTCATATTGCACATGAGTACTCCAAGCATTTCTGTGAAATTATGGTTAGCGTTATGCAACCCTAATTATCCTTGGGGGTGAAAGTATGAAATCCATTTTCATTGCTCTAACACATCTTTCATCTCTTCTGAAAGAAGGCAGCTATTAAAATATGAGTATTTATATTCTTCTTGTAGTATGAGCTTAGAAAAGATCATCATGTTTCTTTCATGATTCCCTCTCTCATGCATTATTTTCCACAGGGTAAAGGCTACTACTTTTTATCTCTGGCCCACAAGTCAAAAGTTCTGCTGGAATGGGCATTGCAAGAAGGCAGAGGTGGTGGCAGCAGAAGATAGGGGTCGCTGGGAGCATGGGTGGTGATGAGACGGCTCAGGTTGGCAGCGGCGGAAGGATGACCAATGTTGCTTGCGGGTCAGAGCTGGCGTATAGATACCCAGCGACCGAAGGGGTGGTCTGGAAGTCCTTGTGGACATGGAGGATCTTATTGGTTTTATCACTGAAAAGCTTATGGTTGTCAAAGGGGAGGTCCTCAAGCGTAGTTTGAAGCTCCTTTGGGAACCCGATGGACTACAACCAAGAGTGGCGGCAGAGCACTATTGCATAAGCAAGGCCCCAGGACGCGGTGTTAGCGCCATTGACCTTGGAAGGCCACCTTGGCAACCAGCTTGCCCTCATCCAGGAGACTTTGAAAGTCCTGCTGCTTTACCAGAGGAAGGAAGGCTTGGAAGTCTACCAACTTAGTGTATGCCAGGAAGTCTTACTTAACCAAGTTGGCCAGTTAACTGGTGATGAGGAACTGGAGACCTACAGTGGAATAGACCTTGTGCCTAAGAAGGTTGCGTTTCTTCACCGCCCATTCTTGGGGGGTGGATTTGAAATGATGTTGGCGGGCACGCTCCATAGCTACGTGGACCACCAAGGAGTTAGGTGGAGGGTGTGTGAACAAAAAGTCCATTCCCTTGAATGGCACAAAATACTGTTGTTCCACCCACTTAGGGATGGGGGGAGCAGGAGGCCAGCATGTGCCTAACAGCCTGTGTGGGTTGGAGGATGGCATCATGTATGGGCAAGGTAGTACGGGAAGGACCAGGGGGTTGCAGGATGTCCTGGAACTGGTTCTGGGGACCCCGGATATCCTCCACAGGCAGACTGAGGGCTGCCGTCATGCAATGAAGCAGGGCCTGGTACTACACGTGGTCATCGGGCAGGGGAGGAAGAGAGGGAGGGAGGGATGAGCGCATCATCGGCGACAAAACCAGAGGTGCCAACAGCGCCAGGAGCATCATGAGGATCCCCGTAGGCAGAGGAAGGAACAATGTGGGTCAGGGATAGACAGTGATGCGGGCACATTAGGAGGCCACAGTGACAGTATGGGTCCCAAGCAGGTCAGTAAGGCCAATAGTGCTCTTATATAGGGGTTGCCGAACATCAGTGCTCCCCGTGGATAAAGGAAACATGGATAGACAAATGGGCAATAGGCCGGTGGATAAGGCTGGCTGCTGGGATCCGGGTGAGTCAGGGTCTGAAGACCAGTCCAAGTCCGAAGATGGGTCAGGCAAAGGTAGGGTCGTTGGAACCAGCAGCACAGGATGGGACAACGCCAGGTAGTCCAGGAGCAGGAGAGGTTCTGTAGCAGGGAATGGAGGCTTGAGAGAAGCCGAAGGGTCCAAGCGCAGAGAAGAGCCAGCAAGCGGCAGCATCAGCTCAGCCGTTGGCATCAAAGGGGACAGGCGTTCTGGAGTGCACGCGGCTGAATGGGAAAGTCCGGACAGTCCTGGTGGTGTGGACGGTGCCGGAGGTGAGAGCGGTGGGCCAGTCACTGGGGCAGAAGGCAATGCTGGCAGAGTGTGGTGCTTGGACATCCAGTCCACATAAGAACTCTTTGGAGCAGAAGCATCCGGGTCAATGTGCAACTTCACACCCAATCTGCATGCTCGGGAAGGCTATGCTACATTTACAGGTGGTCCCCATTGGGGACCTGCCCTTGTGTCCATGCCAGTGTTTCTTGTGTGCCCAATGGGATTTGGGCAGATGAGACAGTGGTGCTGGGCAGGAAAGTCCTAGGGCAGTGCTCACTGCTGGTGTTGGTCAGTGCTCTGACAGATCTGCTGGTGCCGGATCCGATTGCGCACATGAGTGTGTAGTCTCCTCCTTAAGGAACCTGCACAAGCGAAGCTCTCTAGTTTCCCAGGTACGGGACGGGAAGGAGTGACAGATGCTTATCATTCATGGAGGAGGAGCAGAAGCAAGAAGCACAGTATTTAAACATGGCTTGCTGGGAAGTGTCGCAAAGGGGTGGAGAGATAACTGACTGGCCATCTATGTGATGGACAACTATATACAACTAAAGAAAAAATGTAGAAGAATAGTTCTCTTAGCAAGCTAAGAGCACTGAGGAACAGGGGTTTTGATTCTGGCCATTCAGTAGTAAGAGGGAACTGGAGCAGCGTCGACCCGCACAGCCTCAGATACACCACGCCATCGACGCCCATGCGAGTCAATGGACACTACTATGAACAGTTCCTGTGTATGCACACCCATGTTTGCAATCCATGTAGGGACCACACATCTCAAAGACGAATTGAAAAGTGCAGATATGTATGTTCACATTTATTTACAACATGTAGAATATTTTTGCTGATTTGGCAGATTAAACTAGTTTTCACTGGATAATGTTCTGAGTATTAGATGTGGGACATATATTTTGACAAGGAAAGTTAAATAAGCAAGGCTGTAAGTTAGTAACTTTTAGATATTATGAATTTAAATGACTGCCGTATGGTACTAGTTCTGCTCCTGGGAAACTTCAAAAAGTAACTTTACATATTAAAACCTTGTAAATCTCTCCAAATTTATAATGGGGAGCTTTTTATTTGGACATGGGACCTGGACAACTTGGGCAAGCTTTAAAAAGAGGGAAGATGACTAAAACTGAATTTAGAGTCAAAAATAACTCTGGGACATAAACTGATAAAAGTAGCTTTCATTTCTAATTTGGGTAAAAAACACATTAGTGGAAATGTCCTTTTCACCAGGGATTTATTTGAAGCCAAAGACGACCAACAGCAGTTTATTTGAATAATAATCTATATGGCAAAATTCATTGGAATCCTCACTTTCGAAGTCAGTCAATCACAAAAATTCCCTTGACTTCAGGATTTCACTCTATAATTCAATAATTGAGTCCATAAAGGCATTGAGAATACAAATGTAAATCAGCAATTTGATCTATTAAACAATAAATGCCACTTCATCAGTTTTAAAATGTGATTTAATTAAGCCAGATGCATGTCCTGAAGCAGTGGTTCCCAAACTTTTCAATCAGGCAACCTACTAGCTCCATATTGTGTGACCCACCCTTAGCTCTGGCCCTGCAACCCTAGTTCTGGCCTGTGGAGTGGGGGGCAGGTTGAGCCTACACTGCACCAGTGGCTCCTGTCCCATAATCCTGGGCCCCACTCTCCATTCCAGGTGTTGTGACCTGGTACACACTGTTGTAGCACCATTGGTTTGGCCCAGTTGTCCTGAAGGGGAGAAGTGTATGTTTGCCTAGGCCAAGACACAGTGATGGGTTAATCTGGCCCTGGACATGACAACCCAACACTTGTGATCGTGATCCACCATTTGGCAAACACTGTCCTAAGACCTAGAGCAGGGGTTCCCAAACTTGGTTTGCGGCTTGTTCAGGGTAAGCCCCTGCTGGGCTGCGAGACACTTTGTTTACCTGAACGGCAATGTTTTCTTTCCCATTTTAATACATCTACAAAGTTTTTTGTTTATGTTGAAGGGGGATAAAAAAAGAGTAAAGCTAAAAAGTAACCGCGAACCATGGCCACTGGAAGCTGCAAGCGGCCATACCTGCGGACGCTCAGGTAAACAAAGTGTCTTGCGGCCCGCCAGGGGCTTACCCTGAACAAGCCGTGAACCAAGTTTGGGAACCCCTGGCTTAGAGTCGTGCCTTTTTCAGGAAGGCATTTCCACCAAGATCCCTAAGCAACACAGGAGGGAAAAAATGCTTAGATTCCAAAGAAGATGTTGGCAACTGTTCATCTTAATTTCCACTAATACATTATAGATTATGAAAGAGAAAATATGCATATAGAAGCTGATTAAACAAATTTGTAAATGATTGGTAAAAACTCCATCTTTAGCATGACCTAGAATCCAGTGTATGATGCTAAAACATTTTAATGTGGAATATAAAGTTGGTAAGGAGCCACACATAGCAGATGCCATTAGCAGAACTATAAAGAGATCACCTACCACCTGAAAAGTAGGTATGTAACTCACCATGAGGCAAGTGTCTATTATGGTGCTACTTATAAAATCAGCAGAATTCCACACAAACACAAAGAACTAGCTGTGTGTAAATTTAAATTAACATATTTTTTACAAGGACAGCCCAAAGAAAGAGCATGATTAAATCTCAACCTGAGGCTATTTTGCAAAAAAAGTATCTGTCCTCCAGGTCTAGAAAAATGTAAGCAAGGAACAGCAGATATCTTGTTTGGGACTGAGATAAGAGCTTCTATAATTAATGTGTCAGTGCAATATATGTTAATTGCTTCAGACAAGCACAAACAAAAAAGCCAGAGTCATGAAATCCTAGCCCTAGCGTGACAGAGCCTAAGAGAGGATTTATCTGAATTTGACAATCTATTTCCTATTAATTTATCACTACACTAAATTCACAGAGCTTTCACAACTAACAAGCTCACCAGATAAATGATTACCCATATAAAGATGGCAAGTATAAGACTGAGTCAAACTCCCCCTGTTGGACACTCACCAGACTGCTGTGAAAAGATCCAGCTGCTTAATCCCATGTGCTTTTAACTTGCTGCGTTTGGGCAAAGTGTAGGCACTGTTCCTGGCTTTAGGACTCTCTCTCTCGGCATGCACTCCAGGTGTAAACCTCTGTGTCTGACAGTGGGACCTTGACAGTCCAGTTGCCTAGAAACTGAAACTAGTGTCATCTACCACCCTAAATTCCAAAATTCTGTCCTTTTTAACTCCCTGTTTTGTCACCATTGTCCTGTTGGGGATTTTCCACTCTCTCCAGTTACCCCTTCCTCCAGACAAGCTTCACTCAGCCTCCTTCGTATACCCATTGTTCAGTCCAGAGGACAGTCATTAAGGTTAATGACTCTCCATTGGATCTGGTTTGGGATAGACATTCTATAGCTCTGTCAGTAAATGCAGGATTCAACATCCACACAGATGATACATTTTAATGATTTTCATAATACGAGCTTCACACCATCAACCACAATTCATACGCTGTACGAGTAGATTCCCTAAATTATCACAGCCGGGCATGGAATACATGACCATGGATGCTGGTTTTCAAGAGCAGATTTTCAAGAATTTGTGAAGGCCTCCTCAGCTGAACTCACAATCTCCTTGCCAAAATAGCCACAGAACACATTGCCTACAAGCTATTCAGAGAGAGAAAAATCTCTTAATGAAATCTAAACATGAGGAATACACATCAGTCCCCAAAAGTCCACCAAAAGGGTTAGTTCCCGCAGAACCTATGCAAATTGTCAAACAACCACCTCACTTCTGACACAAGTTCAGTTACTCAAGCCCTGAGCAAGTACAAGACGTACAACTATAACTGGAGGAAAGAGAATGAAACAAACTGTACTTTGACATAAATACAACACCACTGTCCAGCCTGGTAGCTGGGCAGATAGAATGGACAATTACAGCTAGTGTTGTTACATCTTTACAAATATTGAGAAAATGGACAGCCAGAGATACTCGAGAAATCACTGAGGTTTACTCGAAATACTTGAGACAGCCCAGCTACCCATCAATACATGGGAGAAAAATAGTGAGAGCTTGATTCCTTAAGGGACAGATGAGTGTACACAAGGACCTCTGTTCATTCTGGTGGAGTCATTACAGACAGTCACTGTCAAGGTGCAGAAATTTCACAGATTGGCATATAAGCAAAACAGTCCAGTTCTAAGTAGAACTGCAACATAAGTAGCCTGGAGCGTTCCGTGTTATTAGTAGCCATGTCCTGAGAAAACCAATCCAATACTGACAGGACTGAAACTGATTAAGCAATTTTGAAAAATGTGTCAAAATGTATTAAACATGATGAATCTAAACGTTCTGTTATTTTAAAGTTCAAAATATTGTTATGGGAAAGTAAATTAGCTAAAAGGGATAGGGTAAACATAGGTATCACATTATTAGTATGGCAGGAGTTATGCTAATGAGATGATGTACTATTAATAAGTGCAGGAGGATGCTAATAGTTGTGTTAATTCTGTGAACATGCCCACTGTGGACTAGATATTTCCGGTCTGAGCTGTGTATTTCATCTTGTCAATACGGTGCTTTGCCTTCTCCCCTGAAACACCTGATTGCTTACTAAACTTTACCCGAAGCAGTATTGTGCTTGGTCAGTACACAGAACCCCACTATACCTCCGCATGCTTCAAGAAGTAGCTCTGGTGATTCAGTAGATGACTCTTTCCATCTGAGCTGGTAATGAATCAACACCACAGTATGATATTAGCATCTCCAGGAGCAGATATTTCCCCTATCTTTTCAGTAAGACACCAAGCGTAAGTCATGACTGCTTGTGGTTATTAAAGAACCCATTGCATTCTTCATAAAGGAAAGGGTATTCCCTCTCGTGTCATAGCCAAATTCCAAATTTAACAAATTGCATTGAGACATGTCCTCATATTTTCTATTGGCTAATATATTCTTCTTCACTTCCTCTCCTAAAATACTGTATAATGTAGCTGTAATGTTCTACCTCAGAGGTGGCTACGTAACAGAGGTGGATGAAATGATCCCTGTGTAAAGTTTGAATTGCAATTTAAAATTGCAAATGCTCCAAGATCCTTTGGGATGAATGGTACTAATTAAGCTAGGAGTGCTGCTTATTACCTATGCTGCTACAAGCCAAAATGCTGAGCTACAGTATCAGTTTGGTACTCATTCTGCATTTGTGTACACAAAGCTTTACCAGATAACATATAAGCTTGCCGTGTTGAATGCAGCTTTCTTTTTTAGCTTTTCAGCTGCAATTTGATCACATCTCCTGGAAGTACCTTGTAAGAGGTGAGGATGAAGAGGCTGGTGTGCTGTAAGCACTGCTGTCATCTCATCATGGTCAGAAGGATGTATATACTCATAAATGCTATTGCCAGTAAGCTCCACCTGTCAAGAGACATATAAAATATTAGGCAGTACAAACGGCCTTTCTTTTAATAATATAAAGCATTCTTCAGTGACCTACGTATACTACATCTGTATACTGTGCATACAGTCCATTACCCTTACAACGTGTGGTTTTTACTGGACCAAAACCATGCACCAAATTATACCTATTAAACTGAATCATTCCTTCTTCAGTGGTAACTAACACTTTAGAAGCTTTTGTGGGCATTTCTGGTGCTATTCTGCACACAGGGGAGTTGCTAGTGGAGAAAGCTGGCAAGTGAAGAGATGATAGAGGAGCTACAGAAATGTTAGCTTCCCACAAAGGGAGGGGGGGAAATCTCCACAAGCTGCATAAACTTTTCTTACAGACAAACATACTCTAAAAGTTTTACATGTTCCCAGAAACCATCATCTAGGTTCTGTCTATATTTGAAATGTAACAGCCAAGCCAACAAATTGATATATTTCCTGTTACTTTTTTTTCCAGTAAATGCCCTCCAAAAATACAATCCAAACTCTTATTAGGACCAAGTCTACTGCCCATTTAATTCAGTGGAGCTATTCCCACTTATATCAATGAACGCTGGATCCAGCATCTCCTGCCTCAAATAAATGTGCAGAATTAAAAAAAAAAAAAAACCCAGCTCAGCAGAAGTTTTTTGTCCTTAATTTCCTCAATATAGCATATTCCTATTTCTCACTTGCTCTGAACCTCTGTTCACACAGGGATGTGTTTCTGTCATAGTATTTGTCCCTTTCTGTATATCACGTACATAATAAATATAATACAGCAGCTGGAAGCTACCATTATAATTGGCATGTGCTGTATGTCCTTTTTGCTAATTTTATTTGGAACATGTAAAAATACATCAACAAAAAGTCTCCAGATAGATGCAGTAATGGATTTAAGTAGAGAACCAATACTTTGAGCCTGTGTTTTAAATTAGAGTCAGGCTACCCAATTGTTCGTTGTGGCCTGATGTGCATTGGGCCCCAAAGATCAGAGACAGCTGAGAGGTGAAGTAATTTAACCTATTCTTCTGGACCAATCCTACTGATTTGCTAAGATGTGTGAGTTGCCTTTTCTTTAGAATAAATGAAGTTGTCTAGCCCACAAAGCAATCTTTTCCCAAAAATGTCTCTCCTAGTTCCGTTTTCTGCATTATTCATGGAATGTCTCTTCCCAGCACTATACAAACTAATTCTTTCTAGCCATCTATTCCCCACGGTTCCCTTCCACCTCTCCCTCCCCTACCACCCCCACTTCCCAAAAAACAAAAACCCTGGTACACATTCAATATTCCAACCACATATTTGCACATTTCTTTAAACAGACAGTTTTCAGTTGCAGAAGGAAAACCAGAGATATCAAATTAACAATGTTAGTTCATATAAATCATTGTCCCTATGAGAAAAAAATTGGGACCATTCCTTTTCAGGATTATAACAGGTGGGGACATCAACACCAGCTCAGTATATTTTGGCTTTAGTGGCTGGGGAAGGATTGGAAGTCCATAAGGATGACTCTTTTTTGCAACTTGTGATTTTTTTTCACTCTTTGCAAAAGAAGTAAAACAGGCAAAAGTAGCAGATTGATCCATAATATGTCTATGATTATAGACAGGGCTATGATTTTCACAAAAACCCTAATACAGCATTTTTAAAGCATTGGGATTTGCATTGCTCTAAGCTCTCAAGAGAACAGAACAAGCAAAAAAATCTTATTGGAGAAAGACGGTGTTTGGGTGAATGTTCAAACCGAAAAGTCGGGAGGGAGGAGGTCTATGGACTTTCCTATCCCTCTGAGCTTAACCCTCTGTCTGGCACCATCCCCTCTTAAAATAGCTTTTACCCTTAGCTCATCCGGATATTTCTAAAGAGCAGGTTTTTTGCCTATGAAATTAATCAGACTGTACCAAATGGAATGTAGTTATAAAAAAGTGTTCATAGGACGAATACCCTCAGATCTCTCTTATCCCGTCCCCTGTCTTTCCTCCACCTGCCCTGCAAAGCTAATTACAAACACTAATTAGGTTAATCCAAAAGACTTGCATATTTCATTGATTATAATCATAATCCTCACATGGGGACTAATCCTGCAAAACCTAACTCGCGCGAGTAGCCCTTGCTCTTGCAAGTAATCCTATTGACTTAACTGGGACTACTCACCCAAGCAAAGACTAGTCACAGAAGGATTCTCAGAATTGGGCCCATGGTCACAGTTTTACATACACTGAGATTCAGATCACATAGCTTATTTCTTAAAGTTAACATAGCTAGCTTTCTTGAATCTACGTATAGGGATAAATTCTATTCATGTGCAACCCCAGTGAAATCAATGCAGTTCCACATATGTAAGTGACAACAAAATTTGATCTGCTGATTGTTAAATAAATCTGAGAAACCTAAAACCCATCTTCAAAAATCTAGGACTACATAATAGTCAAACAACCAAATGTTTTTGTATAATTTTTGAACTGACCACTGTCTCCTGTTTTGCATATTTCATATGTGCTTTTTAAACATGCAATAAAATACTAACAACTTAAAAAATAAATTATATGGTTAAAGCCATAAAACTTCTGCAGTCTCACGCATCAGGCTTATTAAACCAGATCCTGGATGAAGCATTTTAATATTTGTAAATACCTACTTATTACAAGTTGTATTTGTTTCCTACTAAGAGCTTTTTTATGTGTAACTCAGCTGAATATTTTCTTTCTGCCAAGAAATGATTCATAATAAACAGAGGACTAAATAAATGGATACTGGAAGAAAATAATAATTTATATTTTGCCATTGTTTTACTTTCATCCAGTAAGTATATTAAACTTTAGCAAGTTCAGATGTTTTTGGTTAAATATTTCAAGATTTATCAAAAACTAAATATAAAAGTTTGGCTCCCTTGTGTAATCAGAAAATTGCTGGAGTGCCAGCCCAGACTTTCAAAACTGCAAAAATCTATTTTTCACAATAGTTTTCTTTGTTTCTGTTTTAAAAGGGTTTTCCCTGCAGTCTGCAAGTCCTGTAAGCAGTAATGTGTATATCTGTGTGCATGTGCACATATACAAGTTGCACTTAAACTGTACAACCCACATCATACCATCAATTTTTCATCTTAAGTCCTTGCAGAATTCACTAAGGGATTCTGCTAAAGAGTTGATAGCATACTATGGTGCTGTCTCTTAGATGTACGCCTAAGTGCATGGCTATGCAGTGTGTATTTATAGAACTTTCCTCTTCAAAATGTTAATATATGAATACAAGGATCATGAAGTGAAATGATCATATGAACTTAAATGGTAATGGGTGATGCATTGTGCCAGCAGTTTTTAAGACGAGCCTCACTGGGGAATTTGCCCCATTTATTATTCACGGAGTAAGGACACATAGGGTCAGATCCTCAGCTAGCGTAAATCAATGTAGCGCCACTGACTTTAATGGAGCTATGCTGATTTAAACCAGATGAGTGCCTGATCCTCGGTATTTACTATTCCTGTTTCAAAAACTGACATGGACTAAGATAGGATTTTTAAAATTATTGCTTCTGATACTTGTATGTCAATTGTGTCTACAAAAACTGAATTAGTGGAAAAAATACAAGTTAAGAAAATATCTTTAATGTTGCTTATACATTTGTAAACATACTTAAATGTGTTGGCTCCCAAAAGCTTAATCAGAAGGTGTAAGTGACTCACTGTTCTTTCTGCTGAAGCTATAATCAGGATTGATTGAAGGTACAGATTACTATAGTAGATCTCCAAGAATATCTTGTAAAAAAAATTATGTATTTTTTATTTATCATAAGTAGCTGTTTCAACAAATTGAACTAACTGAAAATTGACTTGTAATCTAGTTTCATAGTGGAAATGGTTCATAAAAAAGGCCTTTTTATGAACATTCTAAAAGATTATCTAAAATCATCATCATCACTCAGAGTGCCAGCCAAGACAAGCTGAGCCCAAACTCAGATATAAGAGCTCTTGTTGAAAATATAGTGTAGGATTATGACTTGGTGAGAGAAATTTGAAGAATTTGCTGCTATGGACCAATTCTGCTCTTATTGATGTCAATGGCAAAACTCCCAGAGACTTCAAGGGAAGCAGGAACAAGACCTCATTTAGCAAAGGATTTTTAAAAAATAAAATGCTGTGAAGCTCATAGGAGCGACCTAGGTTTACAGTGTTTAAAAGTAAACTGTTCCTTGAAAAATCAAGAATGGAGAGAGATGGTGGGATGAGATTCTACAATAAGGCAAATTACTGCTGACAAGAAGATGGTTTTGTGTTTTTCTTTTAAAGGGAATAAAAGAATGTGATGCATCATTCGGTATCAAATCCAGTAACTTTATTTTACGATAGACAGACAGATAGAAAGAATTGTATACTGTGAAATTGTTGGGGTTGGCTACTAAATCTGAAGTGGTGTTTTTTAAAGCAATCACAGTTTTATACTCCCTAAACACTGCCTCTAAGTCAGGGGTTCCCAAACTTGGTTCGCGGCTTGTTGCGGGTAGGCCCCTGGCAGGCCGCGAGATGCTTTGTTTACCTGAGCGTCCGCAGGTACGGCCCCTCACAGATCCCAGTGGCCACAGTTTGCCATTCCCAACCAATGGGAGCTGCAGCAAGCAGCGTGGGCGCAGACTGGGCCACTGCTTCCCACACCTCCCATTGGCCGGGAACGGCGAACCGCGGACACTGGGAGCTGCGAGCAGCTGTACCTGCGGATGCTCAGGTAAACAAACCGTCTCGCAGCCCCACCAGGGGCTTACCCTGAACAAGCCGTGAACCAAGTTTGGGAACTGCTGCTCTAAGTTCACATCTTCACATTCCCTTTGTTCTACAGCTTTCCTGAGAGATCAAGGCAATACCCCACTTCTTACTACTGCAGGATATTCAAGAATTTTCTGGTTAATCTTCCTTCAGTAAACTATATGGGCCAAATGCCCCAGTCCTTCCTCAGGAAAAACTCCCATGGACTTCAGTGAGAGTGCATAAAGATGTTCTTAAGGACAGGGGTGAAATTCACTCTTGTGCATGAAGCCAGCATATATCCAATTTAAAGGTTTTAAACGACACTGAAGTGGTGCACAGGCCTCATGGCGATCCCAGGAATGAACTTCAATACAGTTTATTTGAATCTGACATATTCAACTTATTTTATTCTCCGATTGATTCTGTAGTTCTTTGATTTCACTGGGATATATATATTATTCTACAGCCATGGGTGTTCCACCAACCATCGCTAAAGTGTTTCTTCATTTCTCTTGTGTTTGTCATCCGTGTGAGGCTGTGTTAGTTACTCTGCTAAATATATATATTTAGCAGAGTAACTAACACAGCCTCACATGGATGACAAACACAAGAGAAATGAAGAAACACTTTAGCGATGGTTGGTGGAACACCCATGGCTGGTAGAATAATTGTTTTGTGTAAGTGGATCCATTTCAATAGCTATGGTTATGATGGATCTTTTTAATATGTGGGGGGTAAAGAGGCTTTGAGTAAGGGCTCTAAATGCAGAGTGGAAAATATCACCTCTTATTTGGAAAATATTTCAGGAAAAGGCAATATTTAAAAAATTTAAATATACATGTAAAATTATGAAACAGCAAATATATGCAACTGCAGGCTTGATAAACAGAGGGCTTGAATTAAAAATTCTCCTTGTACGTATTTTAAAAGTTGGTAGAAAAAGGAAGTGCCCACACTGAACCCTGCATAGTGTGTCACAATGTGAAAATTACTTTTCTAACAGAGATTACAAAAAAATAGCCTGAGGGTTATTTCCTGTTTATCAGGGGGGATGTTTTCAGAGTAGTGATAGCACACATTTGCTTTTTCATGCTTTCTAGAGTTAGTTTCCTAATTGCTTCAAACAGTTATAAAACTATACCCAAATAGTCTTCCATTCTTTTCAACATTAATCACCATTATGACTTAAAATACATATTTTAATCTCTACCACATAACTCTTGCAGTCTTGGAATAGTTTTCCAATATCTCCTTCCCTCATTGACTCTTCAGATCTTAGTCGTAAACACAGCATACCTCCCTTACCTTTAGCTCTTCATTTCTCTCTGATATTAATAATTTATCTGTTTTATCAATTCTGCACAGCATTTGGGATGCAGCTGCTATGGAAGACACTTTACAAAAAGGTTAGTTCCTTATGAGGCTGATGCAGAGCCCAATGAATCAATGAGCACCTTTCCATTGGACTTCAGTGAGCTTTGGATCAGGTATTAAGTCCCCAAATTCGTAGGGTATATTTTCAAACAAACTCATGGACACCTGCATCTTACAATAAATACCCTTCTAATTCTATTTGCTGTTGTATTTACTCTGAAAAGGTAAAAATGTAGAAGTGACCTAACAAACAAACAAAAACCTTTTACTTCCTGTGCAAAACATTAGTAAACTGAGCTTTACAAGTTCTATCACATGCATGTAAAACACTTTACTGAAAAGATCACTGAACTGGAAAAAACTCAGGAAAAATGACCCTGAATTCCATCTAAAAAACTCATAAATCTCCCTCCCCCCCCCCCCCAAAAAAGCACATTTACGGTAAGACATCTTCCACATCAGATTTTCTCTCTCATAGATTCATAGACTATCAAGACAGAAGGGACCATAATAATCATCTAGTCTCACCTCCTGTACACGGCAGGCCACAGAGCCACACCCACCCACTCCTGTAATAGACTCTATATTTTAATAATTCTCAGTATCACATACAATCCAAAACATATACACTGGAAATCTCCACTTTTTTTTTTCTTCTGAGATGTACAGCATTACCATGCAGGCAGTAGCTTTGAGTTCCAGGATCAAGCTCAGAATCTACCTCCAGTTTGCAAAAACATTTATCAACCTTATTAAAGGCAATAGGATGAGGTGGGCAAACTTTTTGGCCCGAGGGCCACATCGGGGAATAGAAATTGTATGGCAGGCCATGAATGCTCTCAAAATTGAGGTTGGGGTGCAGGAGGGGGTGCGGGCTCTGGGTCGGGGCTGGGGATGAGGAGTTTGGGGTGTAAGAGGTTGCTCTGGTCAGAGACCGAGGAGTTCAGAGGGCAGGAGGGGGATCAGGGCTAGGGCAGGGGTAGGGTAAGGGGTGCAGGTTCCAGCTGGGTCTGCGGGCTCTAGGGTGGGGCTGGGGATGAGAGGTTTGGAGAGCAGAAGGGTGCTCTGGGCTGGGCTCAAGGGGTTTGGAGAGTGGGAGGGGGATCAGGGCTGGGGCAGGGGGTTGGGGCATGGGGAGAGACTATGGGGGTGCAGGCTCCAAGCAGCGCTTACCTCAAGCTGCTCCTGGAAGCAGTGGCATGTCCCTTCTCTGGTTCCTATGTGGAGGAGCGGCCAGGCCCATCCGCAGGCACCACCCCTGAAGCTCCCATTGGAGAGCATAGGAGCCAGAGTGGGGCCATGCCACAGCTTCTGGGAGCCGCATAGTGCAGCCCCTGACACTGCGCTCCTGCTGAAGTGTGGCCAAGCCACCTGGTGCAGCCCCCGACCCAGCGTCCCGGCTGGAGCACCAGAGCAGGGCCTGACCCAGCGCCCTGAGCTGCGTGGTGCAGCTCATGGGCAGGCTTAAAACAACTTGTGGGCTGGATCTGGCCTGCGGGCCGTAGTTTGCCCACCCCTGTAATAGGAAGTAAAATTTAATCAACAAGAAAAGATACAAGGTAAGATAATCACATTGCCGCTGTAAGTAAATGGCTTTACTTAAATAAAAGAAAACTTAAGCATCAGAACAAAATTAAATCTTAAGACCTCACTGCAAAAAACTTAATCTAGTACATTTGCTAAGATATTACCACTGCAATCCAACATCAGTATTTAACAGATGGGCAGAAAGTTACTCCTACCTGGGATAAACCAAGATGAACAGATGCAGTTTCAGAGATATACATTATTTTGCCATCAGATGCTACCACAAAAACAAATCCATCCAATGTCTGTAAGAAATAAATATTTTGGATAAAAATCTCACAGTTTAATTCATAATTTAGAATAAAGTTTTTAAAGTGTTCCCCCTCCCAAGCATAAAATATATTACTAAAAAAATATTTAACCCATACTATCCCTGTGAAGAATATTAATCACGCACAAATTTGTGAAATCTACTTTATTATCCCCTTACAGAAGTTATGCTGCACTTTAAGTTAACATTCTCCTATTAACTTGGGTTACTATAGTATTTAGTACAAATCCTGAATTATGAGGTACTTAAGAGAAAATGCAATGCTATACAGGCCATTTTTATGATGCAATGGCAGAATTGAGCAATGTTTTAAATTTCTTCTACTATATTTTTATTTATGCTTGTGTGGACAGAGAATTGTCTTCTTCATAGCTATTTGGAATTTGCCAGGGATGAAAAAGCCCATGACAGTTTCAGAAAGAAACAGGCCATAAGGGAAACTTCATCAGACTGAAAGTGAAACATTGTAGTCATTCATCACTAACATTGCAACCTGATAATCTTAACTAATGATAACATTTAATGCAAACTTGGGCTCTGATCCTGCTAAGCCTTACTCACATAAGGTCTAACTTGGAAGTAATGATTACTCGTGTGAGTAAAGATTTGGAAGATTTAATTATCCCATAATGAAAAGATTGATAGGATAGAAATTAAAACTGTACAAAGATGGCCAGGATTTTCTAATGATTTTGGTTGCCTCAATTTTGAGGTGCTTTATTATTACATTTTAATAAGGGCTTGATTTTTCAGAAGGCCAGTGCTTAGGAAAATCAGAAACATCTAAAATCACTAATCACTTTTGAACTTCCTGGCCAAATACCTGTACACATGTAGATCACTGAAAAATAAACATGTATTTTTTGAAGGGGGAAAACTAACTTCTAAAGTACATAGATAAAACAACTGCCTTGTCTACCTACTAATTCATATTTTAGGATACTGAACCAGGAGAAAAGCTATAAAATCCTGTAAAAGTGATGCATACAATGTGGCCCTAATAAAAAATATTCCAAATTATTCTCTGGCCTACTAACTATTTTTACAGCATATAATTGAAACCAGATTACTATTTAGCTTTACTCTTTTTTATCCCCCTTCAACATAAAAAAAAAAACTTTGTAGATGTATTAAAATGGGAAAGAAATCACTGCATCCTTAAATAAAAATGTCACTTTAAACACTCTTTGTCAACTTTCAATTGCTGCTCCCAATCGTATAGTAAAAGTTGTGTCCATTCTTCCATTAGAATTATTGTTAGGGGTTTCCAACTCAGCTAGAAAAAATTTAGCTTAGAGTTGAAATTTGGCAAACAAAACTTCACCCCAAGTGCTATTTTTAAAAAAGAGTTGACAGTAACTGTGTTGATTTAATACAATTTTGAGCATTTATAATTTAGAAGTAAAATCCATTTTACACACTAGTTACAGGTAATTAGCACATAATATTACCTAACTGCTTTTGAAACTAAACAAATTTAAAATAATTAAGAAATTAAGTAGCTACTGTACAAGCAAAGGCTTTCATAAAGATTTTTATGTACCTACACATAGATTTTTCAAGATAGACAAATGGCTCCAAACCAACATATCAACTAAACTTATCTGAAATAAAATTCAAAGTGCTTATTTAATGAGCTAGATGAGAACATCTCCAGGAGAGAAATCACCAAATCTTGCCTAAATATATGTATTAGGGCTGTCAAGCTATTAAAAATATTAATCACAATTAATCACGTTGTTAATAATAGAATACCATTTATTTAAATATTTTTGGGCATTTATTACATTTTCAAATATATCAATTTCAATTACAACAGTGCTCACCTTATTACAAATATTTGCACTATAAAAAAACAAAAGAAATAGTATTTTTCAATTCACCTAATACAAGTACTGTAGTTCAATCTCTTTGTCATGAAAGTTGAACTTACAAATGTAGAATTATGTAAAAAAATAACTGCACTGAAAGATAAAAAACACTGATAAGCTTTAGAGCCTACAAGTCCACTCAGTCCTACTTCTTGTTCAACCAATCGCTCAGGCAAACAAGTTTGTTTACATTTGCAGGAGATAATGCTGCCCGCTTCTTGTTTATTAGGTCACCTGCACACGAGAACAGGCATTCATGTGGCAATGTTGTAGCCGGTGTTGCACAATATTTACGTGCCAGATATGCTAAAGAGTTATATGTTCCTTCATGCTTCAACCACAGTGCCAGAGGACATGCATCCATGCTGATGATGGGTTCTGCATATGGCAGAATGTGGGTAAAACAGAGCAGGAAACATACAATTCTCCCCCCAAGAAGTTCAGTCACAAATGTAATTAACACATTATTTTTTTAATGAGCGTCATCAACATGGAAGCTGGTGGATGGCCAAAGCATGAAGGGGCATACAAATGTTTAGCATATCTGGCATATAAATGCCTTGCACCGCTGGCTACAAAAGTGCCAGGCAAATACCTGTTCTCACTTTCAGTAGACATTGTAAATAAGAAGCGGGCAGCATTATCTCCCATAAATGTAAACAAACTTGTTTCTCTTAGCAATTGGCTGAACAAGAAGTAGGCTCTAAAGTTTTACATTGTTTTAGTTTTGAGTGCAGTTATGTAACAAAAAAAAAAATCTACATTTGTAGGTTGTACTTTCATGATAAAGAGATTGCACTACAGTACATGTATGAGGTGAACTGAAAAATACTATTTCTTTTATCATTTTCACAGTGCAAATATTAGTAATCAAAAATAATAATACAAAGTGAGCACTGTACACTTTGTATTCTGTTGTAACTGAAATCAATATATTTGAAAATGTAGAAAAACATCAAAAAATATTCAATAAATTTCAATTGGTATACTATTGTTTAGTAGTGCAATTAAAACTGAGATTAATCGTGATTAATTTTTTGAATCATGATTTTTTTTAGTTAATCTCATGCGTTAACTGTGATTAATCAACAGCCCTAATATTTATTTTATTAAAATCAATAATGTATTTCAAACCCTTTCATGAAAGATAGTTTTCTCTTTTTAAACAAAGGAGTGAACCAATTTTAAGTTGGCTTTAAATAAGGGTGTTGTGACCAAAAAAAAATCCACTCCTTGTGCCATTTCAAATCTAATCTGAATCTACATCTTTTCTAACTAATCCATGCTTTTTGCTCTTCCTTTGCTAATATTGATTATTCACCTTAGCTGCTTTACCTAGCACACCGCGTCTTTTGGGGTTCAATCTTAAAACCTATTCCAACTGCTCAAAGGGCCTGACTCCATACCCCTTGAAACTAATAAGGGGCTTTTACCATTAATGTCCATGTTCCTATAACTGTAGTTTATAATATAAAAGCTTCCGGTTTTCATTATGTTGTTATTCACCTCACTGTATCTTGTCTTCAAAACAGTGGGAATGAAAGACAAGAGTGAGCTATAATCCACTGCACTAGAAGTTGTCCGCTTCAACTCTAGTCATACGAATTGTATCGAAGTTGCCTACTTCTTAGGCTACTCTGATACAAACTGGAAAAACAATAAGGAGAATTAATCCAATAGCATGGAAAATAGAGTGACAAACTCTCTGAATGCACCTTTAAAATCCCATAGCTCAACTGACACAAATGCCAGTGGACTATGTTAGGAATGAGGTTATGAAAGAGTTTCCAATACTCACAGATCCCAGGCTGAGTTTCTCTTTAGATTTAATCACTACCCCAGTGTACACTTAAAAACAGCTATGTGACTAAATATTAACCTTCCTCAATAAAACTGACCATTAAATAATTACAATTTATTATGTCTTTAAAGTGGGGGGGGGGAGTCCTCCCTGCATTAAGGTTACAAACATAAAACTCCCTTTGGGTGCCCCTGCCCAACTATTGCTCCCTAAATTCTCTGCTGCATGGGGACATCCACATGGGGAGCAGAAGAATTCCAGGGCAGATCAACAGGATTTGGAACAACTGTATTTTCAGGTGCTAACTAAATAGGAGATCTAATCCAGATGTTCACCTCCTGCTGCAGGAGCCATGCGCTCTTTTAAGGTTTTCCCTATTGAGCAATCTGTGGAGAACTATGATCTCCCATTTACAAAAACACCCTGACTGGATTGTTGATAGTAAATACAATCCACATTGCAATTCACCAGGGGACGTTTGTACTACCAAAAGCGAGTCCTTAGTGTGTGTGCAGGGTGGGAGGATTTATTTGTAATTGTTGGAGTAGGCTTACCAGGCAAACCGTTCTTATTAAGGTAGGCTGTTGGTACTGCTAAAACCAAAGAACGAAAATTAAAATGACTGGCTTCCCTCTGAACAGCTGAAAGAAAATCGTGGCTCCAGGTTGTGTTAACAGAATGACCTCACAAAGGCTGCATGTAACAACTAGGCTGGGAGGGCGATAGGGAGGATGACACACACAGTCACAAAAAATCCCCATGCAGCGTATAAAACTCGAATAAAGCATCTTCTACCTGAAGCAAATGAGATCCCAGCTCTTTAGCCACATTATCCAAGGGCCCTATTCTGCTCGGCTGTCCCCAGGCGTCGCCCAAACCTGGAAAAGAACCGACAAATCAGTTAAGAAGCTCGGGGATGGGGATGGGGACGGGGATGGGCATGAGCCCCCGGGGGCCGCGCGTGTCTTGGCTGCGGGGCTGGCCGGGCCGCAGGGCACGTCTCCCCGCGAGGGCGTCGGTGGGCTTTTCTGTCGGCGAATCAGCGCCGCGACACCGGGGCTCAGGCTCGGGGCGAGCGGAGCCGAGCCCGCTGGGGGCGCGCGTTCCTGCGCCTTAAAATGCCGTTTTAGTGCCCGTCCCGCCCGGTAACCTGCCCGCGGCCCGTCCTAGCCGGGGCCCAACTGCGCCTGGGGATGGAGCGGCCCTGCGGTCCCGCCGCTGTCAAACCACGGCGCTGCCGCGCCTGCCCGCGCGACTCGAATGCGCCTGGGCTGGAACGTTGCAACACGGGCGCCGGGGGCCCGACCCGGCAGCCTGCGCTCAGCCAAAAGCCCCGGACCTGCAATGAGGCGGCGGAGAGGAAGGGGGGGGCTGCAGGGCTGAGCCCGGCGTTACTCTTCTCTGCGACCGCTGGCAAACGCAGCGGTTCGCGAGCTAGCTGGCGAGGTAATGTGCCCCGGCAGACAGGCTGCCTGGCTCCTCGCTGTATGCACCAAGCCCCGCATCCTCGCCCTCGGCCAGAGCGTTACTTGCTCTAGGGGGGCTGTAACCGGTCCCCCATCAAAGCTGGAGCCCCTCGGGGCAGCCCGCCCGCCGCCCGCCGCCCGCCCGGGGAAGCCGCAGGGGGACGGGGTGTCACGGGCGCAGCCCGGGCGGGCGGTGTGACGGAGCCGCGCGGCTCCGAGGCCGCTTTCCCGCCGAGGCCGCTGCACCCGCCCCGCCCCGCCCCGCCCCGGAGGCGCCGGCTGCAGGGTCAGTGGCAGAGGGTGCTTCGCGGCCGAAGCTGCTGAGCGCCTCTTAACCCGCAGCGGCGACCTACGGGGCTTGCCGAGGCTGAGCAAAGGGCCGGGCCGAGCAACCCCGCGGCAGGGGCCCGCAGCAGCCTCTGCTCGGCCTCGCTGCCCCTAGGGGCCCGGCCAAGCCCCCGGCTTCGGGGCCACCCACGCGGCTCTGCAAAGCGAAGGGCCTAGCTGCGGCCCAAGGCGGAGCCCGCGCTCGCCAGAGGGGCCTGGCCGCCGGGAGCCCCCCCGGCGAGGGCCTGTCCCCGGGAGCTGGGGCTCAGCCCTGGCGCCCAGCACGGAGCGTCCAAAGCCCCGCGCGCCTTCGCCCACCAGCCCCTGGCCCAGGCGGAGTGGCGGGAGCGCCGGCCCCCTGGCCTGCAGCGCTGGGCGCGGATCGAGCGGACGCGGGACCCCGTGCGGCGGGGCAGCCGGGCTGGCAGAGCGAGGTGGCGCCACGGGCGGGTGCCCGGGTCCAGCTGTGCAAAGCCCGCCGGGCTCTGAGGGAGGCCTGTGGCCCTCTCTGTGCGCGGCCCCGCTCGGCACTGCTGATGGGGCTAACGCCTGCGTGCGTTTCTTCGGCCATTTTATTTACGCTGCACCCAGACATTTATTCTGTTCCCCGGCGCGAACGATCACACGGCTGTCCAGCGAGGCACGGCGGCCAGTGGCAGCTTGGGCACTTGTCTCCCTCTGCAGCGGACCCTGAGGGCGGCGCTAGAGAGCAGGTGCAAAGACACGCCCCGAGCCGGGGCAGGAGAGGAGGCTGGCGCCGTCCGGAGTCGCTCAGTCCCTGCGGCCAAGGGCCCCCCCTTCCCCCCAGCCCCATGGCCCCGGCAGACGTTGCACGCAGCCCCACTGCCCCTGCGGCCTTGCCTGGCCACGCTGCTCGCGCAAGCTAAGGTGAATTCACGACGTCGCCTCTCTGTAGCCGCTGGCCCCGCTCCACACACAACCACTCGCAAGGGACACTCGTGTGTCAGGACTGCTACGGGCCAGGGACTTTATTACACCGAAGGAGACACGTGGGGCCCTCGAATCAGATAGTGCTGTCGGGGCCCCTGCTCTCAGCGCGGCCTCCTCTTCTCTCCCCGCCTCCGGGCAATTATTTGTCACTGTTTATTGCTAAAGACTGAGCAGGGAATGGCCTGGGTTTCCATTTGCTTTGCTTGACTGGCTGCAGGTGAAGCAGGCAGAGGCCTGGTCCAAACCCCAAGTCAAGGGGAAGCTCAGGACAGACAAGGGAGGAAATGGACGGAAGGGAGAGGATGAGAAGGTCAGGATAAATCTAAAAAGTTGTGAGGCAGTTGTTGTGCTGGTGTTACTGACCAATATTATCCCATTGTTTCCTCATGCTACCCTACCTTGTACTTCGATTGTGAGCTCTTTGGAGAAGGGGCTGTCTTTTTGTTCTGGGTTTGTGCAGCGCCTAGCACAATGGGTCTTGGCCCCTGACTAGGGCTCCTAGACCCTACTAATACAAGTGAAGACCAATATTAATAAACAATGGTTCAAGACATGACTGTGCTTATTCCACTTCCACCACTACCACTGACCTTCCTATAACTCAGTCATCCTTCGGCTACTCCTGTGCTAAGGAGCCATATCAATAATTCAGTGTATCCAGAGTCAGTCCAAGAGGTGTGTCTCCTTTGAACATCCACATTAGCCGTCGGAGTTGCCTGAGTGTATGCTTCAGTAAACTGAATGGCAGAAGACTTTTAACTCTATAGGCTGTTTTTGCTTTGGGGTATCTGTCTATATTTTGATACGTTTGCCTCTAGTGTGAAATTGCATTTTTTTAATAAATAGAGCTTCCATTTATCTACTGCTATCCTCTATCTCAAAGCACTTTACAGACGTTTACAAATCCCACTGCTACATAAAGTATTCCCATCTTTCTCTGCTAAAATGCAGCCTTCTCTTGAGTGGAAAGTATCTGCTGTTTAAAGGACCACAGAAACATGAATTTTCCTTGGCAAGATGATGCTAAATTAAAGCGTTAGTAGTTATCTTATTGCTATACAGACTGCCCTTTTTAATAGTGTAAATGATAAAGTCACCTTGAGCCAATCAAACCTTGAGCCAATGAATTCACTCATAACGTTACAGCTACATTTTTTAAAACGACTCATGGCTAGGCGGTCTCCTGACTAACTGAAGTACAAAGCAGATTTGTTCCTTAAGCCAGTCATACAGAGGATTTTATAATGGTGTGTGAACAACTGTCACTCCAATATAGCAATGCCTAGCGGTGTATTTGATTGTATCATGTGGTATTACAGTTACAGTTTTAGCAATGTCATGTCAGTATTTCCATTATTTTTAGCGGAGCCTTCTAGGGCAGACTCACTATTAACATAAAATCTCTCTCCAGCAGTTTTTTTCTTTTCGAAATTTAAAATCGGTTTCGCCATTTCAAAATTATATCGACTTTGAATACCTTTAGTGGATTCGTTAATATTTTCCCTTGTTTTAAAGTCATTTCATCAGTCGCTAAAATATTCTCAGAATATTATTTTCAAAGGTGGGAATAAAGCGAATACAACCTTCAATTCTGAAAAAGGGCCCGCTGCACATGAACGGCTCTTCCTAGAGGCGTGCAGATGGGTTTGTAGGTGAGTGGTGCATATGGAGGCAATAAACTCAAAGGAGCTGTTCCTGTCTAACCAGTAAACACTGTACATTTCACTGATTAGGCGGGACCTAGCCAAAGGAGCTGCTGGTACAAAGTAAGCATTCTGTAAATTGCTGAAATGCGATGTGTGACTTACTTAGTAGACCTGAATGGTTCCAAATGGCTAGCTTGTAGACTGGTTTTAAAGGAATATTCTATAGCGCAGTTCTCACGGAGTCATTTTGAAGGAAGCGTTTAAGATGTATATTGCGTATTTACCTGTGAGAAAGCTGAGCAGCTGAAGGATTTTTTTTCTGGCAAATATTTAACATTTTTAACAACAATCAAGGGGTGCCAAATTGTTCCCCATTCGATTTTAAATTTATGGGATTACCTCTGTCAATTAAGGTCAGACATTTATCTAGAGCGAGAGAGGTTCACAAAGGCAAGAAATTCCCGTCCACACTGAATTCCAGAGCCGGACATTTCTGTGCCACAAACTGAACCCGAACGTAGTCTGTTATCCAGTACAGGAAGCAAATGGTGAAGCAGATTGTTACAGAGAAAATATCTAGCTCTTTTTTTTTTTTTTTTAACTAAGCTGTATTGCCTTTGTCCTGGAGGTTTGAGTTCTGACTTGCTTCTCCAAAGCTCCCTTTATACAGCCACACAGCCATGTTGCGGACAAGTGGCATCAGCTCTTTATCAATGTTAACTAAAGGGCTCTCTTCACTTTCTCAGGATCTTAATCGTGGTTCTCCTGCATTCTTTTCTCATTTTAATCGACGAGTGCTGGGAATGCAGTGTGATGGAGTGTCCCTCCAGTACCTAGCACATTGGAGCTTCAATTTTTGTTGGGTCTTTGCGCGCTACTACCCTAAGACAAATATAAGTAACAACTGGCGGTTCTGTTTGTCTCCCACGCATTGAAGATTTTCTTTAGCCGGGGCGGCTGGACAATTGACAGTTCTACAGTGACTGTTTTCGACGGGGAAGCAAAAAATCACAGGGCAGGACACTTGAAAGTAGAACGAACCTCATAGAGAAACTCCATGGCGTCTGATTCTCATTTTAAAATGCTCCCTCCCTTTTATTACTAAATATGGACACGATTCTCTCCCTTAATCTGATATCTCAAACCTTGTCAGGACATTTTAATATTCACCTCGTGGCATTTCTCAGTCTTCAGAGAAAAAAAATGGGTTAAATTGTAACAAAATCTGGAAGCATTTTAGGTAAAGAAAACGTTAAAAAAAAAAACACCAGTAGCTTTTCTGTTTGGAAATCTGCTAAAAGAATTACTTATCGGTAATGTAGTCCGTAAGTATCAGATTGCCCTGTAATTTGGAGTATTTCCTTTGTGTCTCCACTGTTTTGTGCTCCCACTCCCCTTTAGTACACGATCCTGCGCGTTATTCAATAGCCTTAATTTAAAGGAACCTGGGTCAACTACAAACATAGGGATTTCATTGCTCCCTCTCCAGAGGGAATTTCACCGGCTGTGGGGCATCCTCCCCTGGCCTTGCAAACAGCTTATGAAGAAGAAAGGCACGTTGCAATTATACAGGAGGCAGGAGAGCGGCAAACCAGGCAACACCATGCGTCTGCAAGAGACAAAAAAGGAGATGCCCCCCTTCCCAGCTTCCTTTCCCCCTGCATTGAAGATGCTGATGGTGACCCTAATAATTCAGCTGTGAGGTTTCTTGTGATCACACACATACTCCAACAGAGAGACAGGACCTAGCCCGATCCCGCAGTTCTCACGGGAAAAATTCTCACTGAAGCTATTGTGGCACTTGGGACCCATCCCTGAAGTCAATGGTAAAGTCCCTTTGATTTCTTTGGGGGCAAGACCGGGCCTAGACCGACACCGACCCTATTCTCGACTCTGGAACACGGGAAATAGCTGCAGGTGTCCTGATCAAATCGGGTTGGAAATCGGTACACACGGGTTTGGAGACGCATTTCTCACCTCTGAAAACTAGACTTGCTGCAAATCATAGCAACTCGCGGGGCTCTGACATTTCAGCAGTTGCGTCGCCTCCTGCTGAAATACTGTCTGCACACTCACCTTAACTCTACTGGGGGAGTTACGCTAATGGAGCAGGGGGAAAGTATCTTGACTTTCTGGCACATAAATTATCACGACACTTGACAAAATTAGATCGACCACGTCCTTCAATAGCTCGATCACCCTTAGCTGTGTTAAATTTGTTGTGTTTTGGAGGCGGCTAGAACCAGGCCGATTAAGAGGAAAGGATCCAGACCTTTGGCTTGGACTAGCAGACTCCTGTTCAAGTACTCTTGAACTTAGTACTGGAACTCTAAGTATATATGGCAAATTATTTTTGAGTATTAAGTATTAAGAGTTTTCTATTTGTATTTTTTAAGTCACGTATTAGAAATATTAGTGCGGTCGGGGTTAAGATTTCTCGAGAAAAAGAATGTTAAAAAACCCAGCCCAAACCGACTGTTCTGTTGGAGCCAACAAAATTATACCACAGACTCAAACCCGCTCCAAATCACAAACAAGAGCGAGAGAAAACCCTCCTGTAATGACAGTATTTAGACGCATTTAGTGTGACGAGATATTTGAAAATCTCAATCACAACAAGGGCAAAACAGACAAACCACAGTTCATAATTATCATCTGCGGACGATCGTGGCATCCAGATTTGCTCTAGGAGGAAACTGAAATGCGTCCTGCCGCTGATGTGAAAAGTCCAGCTGCTAAGAAATGGAGGAGATTATTAAAATCCCTGGATTATTCTAATCTGCTCCCGATTCCCATATCTTTCTTGCAAGCAGCCCATATACCTGTGACTGCTTCCCAGTTATGTATGCCTCCAACATTCCAGTGATCTATAAATGCCACCGATTTACATTTAGAGCAAGCCTCAAAGGAAGCCCTAATGCCTCTTTTATTTTAGGAACCCTTTAAGACCATCTACTACTATTAAAATAAGCACACATGGATGGCTCACTCTCAGCATTGTTTGTAGCCTTTAAAGCGAATGTTAAACGTCGCAGATGTACAGAAAAAGACTGAGCTGAAACTGTTGCAATTCAATCCGCGTTATATTCCTGGCTCTATTTTAAATACACAGAGGACAAGAAAATATGTATATGCCCTTTAAAGAACTATTAAAATGTCTTTTCATAGGAATAAGCAAAAGGTCCCAGATTTTACTATTAAGACACGATGCCAAGCACAGAAATAAAAGAAAAATTCACACTATCTCCCAGGCTTTTGTTTTGTTTTTAGGTAATGGTGGGAATAGCATACGCTACATTTTTGAGTCACTTATTAAGCTGCTCATTCCTTTTGGTTTAATCATTAATAAATGCGCAGTGTTAAAGCTAGTTCTTGAAAACACGTGGAGTCACAATTTAACCTCAGTGCCGTAACCTGGTGGATGGGATCATTTCAACTCCACTATAGGTTCCCCCCCCACACACACACACTTCTATTTGTTCATTTGTGGAAAAACCTATTGACAGCCAAGCACCAAAAATATCTCGTAGTGTATTTTTGTTCTGCAGTAATAAATGGTTTGGCGAAGTATCAAAACGCGACAGAGGATGACGTTACAGAGCTAGGGTGTAGGGATATACGCTAGGTTTCTGTCTCCTGGATTTTAATTCAGAATTTGAAGGTCAAAGCAAATCCACACGGAAAAAGATACTACACTGAAGCACGACATTATACCCTACAAGACTAGCACTTTGGGAGAATAAAAGAGGTTTAATGAATGTAACTCTCCTTTCACGCTCACTTCGGTGGGCCTGTTCCGGATCCTCCCGCAAGTCGTTCTGTGGGCCCAGACTAAACTGTGCATCTTCTAAACATACAGTAACTGGTTGGATGGGAACTCTGATTGCCTCAAGCCCCAAAGTCTAGTGGAGCGTAGGGTTGCCCCACAACCGCGGACACTTTTTAAAAATGTATTAAAAGTTGTCTACACTATGTGCCAGGGCGTTTTTAAACCGTTAGCTACCGAGGCTTTTAAACCCCCACCCTTTTCCTGGCCTACTCAGCAAGTTTCATAGCTGGACAATAATTCTGATCCAATGTAGTAGAAATTCGATGGTTTAGTAGCTAGGTTGCAGACTTCTGACGTCTCTTCCCCTCCTGCCTCCCCCCACCCCAGTTTAAAGAAACAAAACTGGCTCAGTGTTATCACGAAGATGATAATTCAGTCGTAAAAGTGGATGTTTACACACATCGGAGAGTGGTGGTAGTGCTCTTTCCCTCTTGTATTTACAACGTAATTATATATCTCAACACAGGTTATTCTAGATTTGATTCACCTTTTAGAAGTTTTGGCACAATAAAAGGAAGCTGGTTTCTAGCCAGGACATATTCCTCTGGGCCAAATTCTGTTCCCATTGATGTGAATAGCAAATTCCCATGGACTTCGATGGGATGCGGATTTGGCCCTAAAGGTGTCTTGGTTGTCTGTCAAGCGCAGATGAAAAAAAATCACATCAAGTACAGTTTGTAGCCATGTGCCTAATATTTATGTTTCGGAGACGCATGATCTCTGATGGGCACACTGAGTCACTAGACATCTGCAAAACCTTGAAGTAATTTTCTGTTACAGGAGAGTTTAAAATACTGACTGCAGACACATCGTCTTTTCCTCTCAAAAAACCAAGATCTCAGCAAAATATTGTATAGCAGAAAATATGCATGATGGCTCTTTCGGAGATCAACAAATGATAGCTCTCCAGGCTCTGTTTCACTTCGGGGCACTGATCCAAGACTGCACTTGTCTGTAATGCTAAATCTAAAAAGAAATTATTTCTATTCTGCTGATTAAGGCCACTAAATAACGCTATTTGGAAAAATATCTGGGGGAGAGGGAGAAGTTAATTATAATTTCCTATATAAAAACCAAATTCAGAAACATCAGCTCTTTCCTGAGGAAAGATACCCAACTATGAAGGGAGTTATTGATAGTGAAAGGAATTATGTCCCAACCACTTCCCCACAAAGTGTCTGGCAGAGCGTAGCTCCCAGCTTGAAACTTTCCAAAGTTGAACCAATTTATTAATGGGCATGGCTGAAATAATTTAGTTATCACTTTCCAACAGCTCTCCCCCTGTGAGTTTAAAAAATATATTCAGAAACACAGGAGTAAATTATTCACTTCGTCTTTCATATACTGTTCTCAGTGTTCATGGTTTTCATTATATTTATGCAGTATTTATGGCAAAAGAATACTTTTGTCGTATGTATTTTTAAAATTACTCATAAGCATGTACGGAGTGCAGAAGCACACTGTCATTTGATCTGAAGAGAATTTACACATAAGTCTCTACGTAAAAGAATAAATGGACACAAATCAGACGTCAAGAATTATAACATTCAAAAACCAGTCGGAGAACACTTCAATCTCTCTGGGCACTCGATTACAGATCTAAAAGTTGCAATTCTTCAACCAAAAAAAAAACCTTTAAAAACAGACTCCAACGAGAGACTGCTGAATTGGAATTAATTCGCAAACTGGATACAATTAACTTTAGGCTTGAATAGAGACTGGGAGTGGATGGATCATTACACAAAGTAAAACTATTTCCCCTTGTTTATTCCCCCCCTCACCCCCTACTGTTCCTCAGACGTTCTTGTCAACTTCTGGAAATGGCGCACTTTGATTATCACTACAAAAGGTCCCTCCCCCCCCCCTTGCTGGTAACAGCTCATCTTAAGTGATCACTCTCCTTACAGTGTGTATGGTAACACCCATTGTTTCATGTTCTCTATGTATATAAATCTCCCCACTGTATTTTCCACTGAATGCATCCGATGAAGTGGGCTGTAGCCCACGAAAGCTTATGCTCAAATACATTTGTTAGTCTCTAAGGTGCCACAAGGACTCCTTTTCTTTTTGCCAATACAGACTAACAGGGCTGCTAATCTGAAACCTGACATAAGACACTGCCATCCTACGTATATAAACTCGCAAGGCTTTCATCCTCTGTTTTTCAAGTGTTCTTAAAAAGTGAACTGCAATTGTTCGTTGACACAGTTTGTTCAATAGGAGAGTTTTGTCTGGGAAACCTGTAATATTACCCTGTCCAGAGAAATCTTAACATATGTATTTCTAAATATGTAATTCAGTTATTTTTTGGGGGGGGGGGGAACATGCGATCGAAAATTGGGAAACGCCTCCCGAAATTACTACAAGATATTTCTTAATCGGGACTTTTATAATGATTTAAATTTGCGAAAGTCATTAGCAATATACCAAAGCACTTTTCTTTATTTTATATGTTTGATAGAACCTTTTCGTTTAAACAGAATTATTGATTTTAGGTAATATTAAGTAATCATTGCTCATAATTATTGATGTAGCTGATAAAGCTTTTCTCGTTTTTCATTTGTAACCCTTTCATAAGCTCCTTAGAAACTGAGATGAATAACAGACTTTTCATTCTGGAATGCTAATTGTTCCTCTCCTCCCCCATCATCTGCCCAGACAGGCCAAACAAATCACAAAGGAGGAGATTTGGGTTTATTTAACCACCTAGAGAATCTTAACCAGCATTTAATTTCATTTCTCTCATCCAGTTTAGTGGTCACACAACATGACATATTACAAACGGCCCCACACAATGTATGTCAATTGGCCACTTCCGCTCAGTGAAAGAAACATTTGAAGTGTGTACTTGTTTGGAAGGGGTGTGTGTGTGTGTGTGTGTGTGTGTGTGTGTGTGTGTGTGTGTGTGTGTGTGTGTGTGTGTGTGTGAAGGGGTTGGTATTTTTTGGATTAAGTGTTTGGTTTAAAAAAATCCGAGGGGAAAATCTCAAATTTTATGTCCATTGCTCGCTCTCCCTTTAAAGGACACGGTGTTTAAGGTTGAGTCGAGCAGACTGGGGTCTCCACACACGCGAGAGCCAAAGGGTCAGATTCGGATCCCTTTTTCCAAGTTGAATAGGCCCGCGTATCCCATTGAAGCCAACGGCGCTCGCTATGGGGGAAGGCGCTGCTCAGTGGGAGTAGGGGACCATAACTGCTTCGGACTCCGGTCTTTGCCCAGATCTCTCATTTCGCAGCAGATTTTCAATTTCATTGAAAAAGGCCGCGTCCTACAGCCCCGGCTCAAGCAAAGACTCCCTATGCAAAAAAGTCCTACTGGAGATTTGGTCCGAGTCAGGGTCCTCCCCGGCGCTTGCAGAAGCGGGGCATGATCATTAACAGCCAAAGATGAAATCTTTAACCTGCAGCTCATTTACAAAAGAGGGGTTATTAGTCTACTTATGGATGCGAATTTTTATGACACTTTTTTTACAGAGAATTTCGCAGCCAGCCCCGTGCTATGCCGACTAATTCCAACGTTTAAAGGGCTTGGTGTGGGTGCAAAAGACGAGGGCGAGGCTAGAAATGCTGAGCTCTGTGCTGGGCGCTGGATCGCTGCGGGCAGGTGGACTGGGCAGCGTTTATACGGCTTGATAAATGCTGCATTTTCAGAAACAAACACCCGCCGGGGACACCTCCCCCCCAGGAGAATGAAAACAATTTCCCATGCAATTAGTAACGGGGGACGAGGGGAGGGCTTCTAGCAGACGTCCCAGCGCTATGTAACTAATTATATCATCCTGCTGACAAGTGGACTCCAGACCAATGCACCATGCCAGGGGTTTATTCGCGCCGGACCACCTAAGGCAACCAGTTCTATGTATCCTTTCGGGACGCGCTGACATTTCGCTGCTGCGGTTTGTTTGGGGTTGAGAGCACAGCCCAGGCTGCCGCACGAAGTACGTTGAACAACAGAGAGAGGCGAAATCAAAATAAGCTTAGAGAGGGGACCACGCTTTAAAGCTGTTAGCACAATGCGTGCGTGCGACAATTATACCCGCGCTGCGATTGAGCAGACAATGTGTGTGGCAGAACGGAAACTAAGCCCAAGTAATGTCCTGTGTGTTCAATGTTATGTCTCGTTCTTTTGGTAGCAATTTTTATACACTCTGTGCCTGTTGAAGGTGATGTTTGGTTTGTTTGTTCTTTTTAAATCACACCTGCAAGTTTATTGATATTCATTATATTATATTTATATTATTCATACATATTTGAAATAGGTTCCTTTGTTGTGGTGTCCGTTTTGTTAGATTTAGTCTCAGATATCTGTGCCCCTCTCACGGGAGTTCTCTGTCCCTGCCTCTTGCAAGTGAGTATCATGTGAATTTGTGCGCTCCTATTTTCCACATGACCCACCCCCAACTCTCGCTCCAATGTGAGCGAGTGAAGATAAAACACCAGCTTGTCCCTAGTGTGATCCAAAGGTATTCTTGGTTCTAGGCCTCACCAATGAAGTGCCTGACCTGTTAGTTGTAGGCTGGATCCCCTCCCCCCATTCTGCCTAGATCTGCTCTCTACACTTTCTATTATCGCGTCCTAAATTAGGACAATAATTTAAGCAGATCTAACCTCTCCCCCCTCCATCTCTCCCCCCCCACACACACACACACAGGGAAAGAAAGAAAACAAAATCACAGAATGTACCACGCACAGATCTTAGTCAGCTGCCTGGCACCATTTCCCCAAGATCTAAGCAGCCTCATCGCCCGGGGTTAGAACTCTGCTTCTTTTCCTCCTCCCGGTTCTGTCGGACTCAGCGCCGCACAAGGCGACCTACAAATATTCCCGTTCCAAACTCTGGGGTATTATTTAAGCTTTAAAATAAGCCTGATTAATACGACTAAACTCGTGGCGACCGGCCCCCTGCTTGCTTAGCGCCTCGGGCACAGGTTACAATTGGAAATACAATTCACAGAGACGGCCTGGGGTGTGTGTGGGGGGGGGGGGGCTCTTTCTAAACAGGCAAGGACAGACAGCCACCGTTTCAACTGCTGTCACGGCTCAGTCAGACCCCCTTGCACCCTCGAAACGCAGATGATCGTAACGGCTAAGAAACTGCACCCAGTATGTGCCGTCCTGTCCCCCCGCCGCCCCGCAGAGCCCCTGCCGCAGGCTCCTGCCCTGTGAGAAGCAGCAGGTGCCCCGGAAGCCGCCGAGGGATTTACCTTCTGGGAAGACAGCTCGCATTTTCAGGTAGCTGGTGGTGAGGCGGATGATGGAGGCCTTGTCCAGCTGGGAGGTGATAGCTGAAGGCAGAGGCAACAACTTGGCCAGTTCGTAGAATTCTCCATTTTCTTTTTCCCTTCTAGTCTTCGCAGCATTCTTGGACTTTTCCTTCATCGCGGCTATTGCACGGCAATGAGGAGGGTGACACTGGCATATTAGACCCGATCCTTCCGGATTGCTGCGAGCATGGACTTTGACTGTACCGTTAATATTATTTTCTTCGTAAAAACAGAACAAAAATCAACACATCAGAAGGGCGAGAGTGGAAAACCACCTCTGTGCCACAAGCCGCAGCAGGTCAGGAGAATGCAGTTCTGGGCTGACTGCAATGCAAATGTCTCGCACTTGGAAAGTAGAGACTGAAAGATCTACGTGAACCAGGACCGTGGCTGCAGCTGGAAATGGATCTTCTCGTTCACAGAGAGCATAGCCCCTTTTTTTTCTTTGTTTAGCGAATGATTTCCTGCTCTGTGCAATTCTCCCCCCTCCGAAAAACAAAGCCTTCAAGCAACTGCTCAGCAGAATATAATTGTGCTAGACAGTCTGCAATTTTTTTTTAAAAAGGTGGCTGTCCTCTAATGAGCTAGTGCAAAGGGATCTGGTCCCAGAGCCCAAGGTGCAGAGGAGAAGACAAACTGGAAAGACAGCCCAGGCAAAAAATGAAAGTCAAAGCCGGTGAGGAAGGAGCTGCTCCTGGGATTGCTCTAAAGCCACAGGCTCGCTTTTCCTTCTAGGAGAGCGACCGCTTGTCTTGCGACCAGTGTTGGAGAAATATGCTTTCACAGTACACGTGTGTATCAAACTGTGTATATTCTAGACCACTAGTGCAGAACTTGCCTTCAATTCTGCCTAGCACAAGCCCCGTTCGCCTCTCATCTGAGATTTGGGGAATAGTGTCTGCGGCAGCCAACCTGATTTCGCTGCTCCAGCCCGTGTTCTAAATCCGGTTCTCCTAAACAGTTACATTAAAGGATCCATTTTCCTCCAGGCCAACGCCACCTCAGTGCTGTCAGTACCCAAACAAGTCCAAGTGCTGGCCAAGGCAATTCGTTAAAAAAGGCTTTATATTATAAAGAGAGATTTTTATTATTTGACACGTATTGAAAAAATAAAAAACCGGTGCGAAGCGAGAGCTAGTTCACACTGACATGCGACTAGAGCGAAGACTCTACCTTACAGGAGAAATATGGGTTTGCTATTTCACCTTCCAGGAGCTGACAGCCGCCTTCTCCAAGCGCACCGCACCGCAGCGATGGGAGGCAAATGCCCCACTCTCACAAAGCCTAACTTCGGTGCTGCTCCCACGCACCGAAACACTAATGTCTTCCTCCTCCTTCTCCTCCGCCTCCTCTTTTCCAGGAATAGCCAGCGGCTCTGGAGTGGCACCTTCAGTTAATTCTTTAGTGAAGGCTGGAGCAAGCGAGGAGCGCCGCGAGAGGGGAGGGGATAAATGTGCCCCGTGACGTGTCCGCCGGGGCAGCAGCGCCTTCGGCAGGACCCAAAGACAGAGGCGCAAGGGAAGGACCGCAATGAGCACTTGCAATGGAAGGGGGAGGTGGACTGGAGGGGGTGTGGTTGTACTTGGAACAGTCTCCGGCTGGTGCTCCGGGTCTCACAAACTCAGCCTATATTACACACCCGCATCTCCAGCCAGACACAGAGAGACACACATTTCTGCGGTGATCTGGCGTTGTGAACGTATTATAAATAGCGCGGTTCAAAATAAGGTGGTGGGAGATACGTGCTAATATCCGAGACTTGGAGCTACGCAACAACGCGATAGCCCAGGAGGCTGGGAGAGCAAGTGGTTGAAAGGACCTATACATAGAGCGGGGGCTGGGCTAGAGTCTCTCTCATCTCACACACCATCCAAACCTCTTCTCCTGCCGTTGCTGAACGCTCCGGGTCCGTAGGTTGCGGGTGTGCGCGTGAACACACACTCACACACACACGAGAATATGTACCAACACGCTAATGTAGTTTCATCAGCCAAACGCGCAGGGATGCGGGGAATCGCACACACTCTTTGCACACAGTCAGTATCAAAGGAGGCCCGGGCCTGACGCTGGGCGCCGAGAGGCTCTGCGGATGGTACCGGCCACTGCTTTGGTCATTAGAGTGGAAAGTATTTGCAGCTAACATCGTGGAACCGTGGGCCCAAAACCTGCGCTCAAGCAGAGCGCCCAGTGTGATTCCAATGGGATGCAGGCTCAGGCCCTGGGGGAGGAGTGGGTTAGGTTATAGTGCACATCAGGCACCTATAGATCAGTGTCTCACACAACTGCAGCCAAAGTGCTCAAGACTTTCCTTTCGGGATGTGTAATCCATCGACATGAATCTGTGTGGCTGGCGATCACACAACCAGTCACGGGGGAATGGGTGAGGACTGAGAGCAGCAGCTCACCGGGGCGCTTTCTTTCGCTCAAGAAGGTAAAACCAAAAAACAAACACACACCAGCAAGCAAAAAGAAAGGGGGAGATATCCGGGGGTTACAAATCCGCTTGGCAAGCTAGGCAGGAGTTTGGCGATGCCCATTCAGACCATCCATAGCCCTGGGAGCCGGGGGCGGCATGGACGGGCACTACACGTGCACGCTTAGCGTGAGGCAGGTACTCGCGCACACAGTGTGGGATTGTCACCGCTCGCCTGCTTTGATTTCTCCAGCAGCGGCTGTGCCCACCACTCCTTTGTTCTGTATTAAGCAGAAATAACACCAGTGTGCTGGGAGGAAAAGTCCTTCCCTGGTCGCGCTGCCTTTTTGATCCCCTGCTATGTCATGCTCAGAGTCCTGGGGGCCCTAGTCTCCCACCTTCCTCCCCCCAGGGCAGCTGCTGCGCCCCCATCTCTTCCCCAGACCTCAGCAGCATGGCAGTGTTCATCATTCACATGCTAGGGACTGCAATATGGTTCAGCTGAGGTTTCCACATCCTAAAACAAGAGCAGGAGCGAGAGCTCTCTCAGTTCCCCTCTTCCCTCCTGAAAGTCCCAAGAAAGTCTACTGGATTTACATAATTTCTACGCCTTTCCCAAATTCGGTACTTTAAGTCCAGTTCTCCTGATCCTGCGAGGTGCCGGAAACCCTCAGCCTCTACTGACTTGTGAGCTGAGGTCGACCCTAAGCACATGTGTGGATAAATCTGTACACTGTGAACACGGGTCATTACCAACAAAACTGACCAGCCATCGCTCTACTGTAAACTTCGAAGTCGCCTCTTGTGTGGCTGTTACAGCCAGTTGTTATTATTTTAAAAGAACGGTGGTATGTCTCCCCGCCCTCGGGACAAGGTCTCAGTTAAACTCCAGGGCATCGAAAAGGAAGTGTGTTGCACTGTACTCAGAACCTCAACTTCTGCTATGTGAGAGTCTGTCCCTTTGTCAGTGCAGGATTGTTCCTTGTGAAATTGAATCCCGTCCTATGTTAAGCCCTGGACTTCCAGCCACGTCCACTGGAAGAATTTTCCACAATCTAGCAGGCTACATATTTTAGCCTGTCTAATGGCACTCGGTTGAAATATGCCGCTCTTTTATTAACATTATTTGAATTTTCAGTCCAGCATACACGGGTGTGACACCCCCACATCAAAATTCAGCTATAGAAAGACAAAAGATGTCTTCCTGGAATATCTGACTTGTATTACCACTAAAACCCCGGAAGGACGTTAAAGTGAAGTAGGAGTGACCCCCCGAATGCCTAGATCCAGATGTATTGCTTCTGTGCTATTGGGTAGCCTCTGAGGAGTCATCCTGGAAAGTGATTTAAGAGGCAAGTACTGAGGAACAAACGCGAGAGAAAGTGGTTGGGGCAGGGAGAACTGCTGAAGATTTCCCCAAAGTACAACAACAAAGTGAACACCCGCCCCCCACTCCCAGCCACACCGGGAGGAAAAACACACTGTTACTAACAAGGGCAAGGTCCTTGCATGAACTGCACGTCGCTTTAAACCTAGCGATAATACCCTTCTTCGTTTGTATTGTTTTGCAAGGAGGGAATGACAAAAGTCAGCCGCGAATCGCATATTTCACTCAAAGCTGATCTGGAAGAAAGGGTGACCTGAAAGGAAAAAGACAGCGGATCTCCGTGTGTGTCGCTAAAACATCTGGTCAATTTCCTGTCTCAAATGCCCACAGCTGGTTTCCCTGCACTTTACCTGCTTCTGCGGAAATGTATTCCATTAGAGATCACAGATCAGGAAGAGATAATGCAACAACGCGCAGATATTTACATCATTTAACCCAACTAACTGTATTATTGTTATTACTGCTCCTGCCGCAGTTCCAGGAGGTCCGGCTTTAGGTAGTTCCAGATTTAAAGCAGTCATTAGAAAACCGAAATTTAAAGGAAAGGATGTGCAATTCGCTGTCTCTTGCCAGAAGGAATTGGCTGAAAGGGTGACAATTTTGTAAGTTTAGGGATTTGTTTGTGTTCCGATTTTGAGTTATTAATCGTTGTTTAGACCCAGTGTGAAAATATATTTCCATAGCAATAATCAGGATAAAAATAATAATTTAGCAGATCTCCTGTTTGTAAAACACAATAATGGTCCTTAAAACGAATCCTTCTACCGAATCCTATCCCGTTGGAGTGTGTGTTTGTTTAAGTAATCTCGCACCTCTTTAATTATCCTGTTACACCAGAATCTGCCCAAGCAAACCATCCTTCAGATAACGGCCCGATGTTGTTTAGGAGAAGGCTGTGCTCTTTAATCTCCAATCACCCTCCTAAAAAGGAAAGTTATATCCCCGGGCAGGATTTTGCTGGCTTCAGGTAAATAAATATACCTCTCCCTTGCTTTTCTAACTTTGGTAATCAACGCTCCTTTTTTATGTCCTGCTCCCAATGAGGGCTCCTCATCGGACTGATCTTTTTTTATCAAACACACATGTATATCTGTCTCACCGGGGCTTTTAACAAAGGGGACCCCTGTCACTTTTTCGGGGTGTGTATTTCAAATTGTTTCCTGAGCTGATGGAATAAATCCCACCCCGAAGGATTTGTTTTCCTTCAGCGTTTTGTGCGTTAGTATGGAAACTACAGACATCTTTTAATTTGATGGTCATTTAAAGGTTTGTGCCCTGGAGAAGAAAAGTAAAGGGGGAGAAAAAGGAGCGCAAATCCTCAGTCAGACTTAAAGAAATTGTATATATAAAATCTCTTTTCTCCCACTACCTATTAAACTGAAGAAGAGCCACCAATATAATTTTTTCAGCGCAGGGACATAATATATTATCTAAACAAATAAGCCACCATGGTTATCATCAGAACAAGAACAAATATAACCGTCTACCACCTTTGATTTGTAAAAACATGAACACACACACCCATATATTTGAAAACACTTGTTTGGTCTTTGGATGCTAAAGAGCAAACTGTGTTTGCTAACATTGGCCCGGCTGGTATAAACGTGATTTGAGATCCCACGCCAGCTTTCCCCATACACTCTATATTTTATTCAGCAGTCATCTTCGTGAAAACCGATTCCTACAGATAATAATATCAATGGCTGGAAAAGGGTTTGTGGTTCAGAGCTGCAAACTGTCCAGAACTGGGAAGGAACTATAACTAGATTTGACCTTCCCTTTCACACAGTATAAAGAAAACCAGATCAAACTGTTACAAAGAGAACCTGTGAATACCTAAGTGTGAGCCTGTTTACCTTTCTTGGTAATCGATGTCCCAGTGTAATAGGAATGTAAGGAACATACTTTGCACAAATCCTGCACAAACAAGAAGACCATGTTTACAATCGGTTACAAAACTGCTTTCAAGCTGAGTTAAATTATAAAAATGTCATTGAAATTGCCCCCGACAAACCTGAACCCCGCTGATGATTGTCTCTCCCTTTCTCAAACAAACCCAATTGCATTTATGAATGATATCAGGAAAAATCTAGTCGAATCTGGCCGCATTAGCAGGGGAAAAACATCTCAGGGGAAAAAAATCAAAGACAAGAAAAACTTATTTAAAAATTCAAGTCGACGGGCATTGCATGCTGTATCTCATATGACAACACTTTCCACTATTTCTATTTTCCAACAGGATATTTTTGATGCAGATTAAAAATAAATATTGTTCCCTAAAGCATGTATGATAACTGATTATTCCAGTCAATCTTTTGATAGCAAAGTGACAGGTTTCAGAGTAGCAGCCGTGTTAGTCTGTATTCGCAAAAAGAAAAGGAGTACTTGTGGCACTTTAGAGACTAACAAATTTATTTGAGCATAAGCTTTCGTGAGCTACAGCTCACTTCGTCGGATGCATTCGGTGGAGTGAGCTGTCGTTCACGAAAGCTTATGCTCAAATAAATTTGTTAGTCTCTAAGGTGCCACAAGTCCTCCTTTTCTTTTTGATAGCAAAGGAAAGCGACCGTGCAGTAAATTACATCATTAACAAATAATCTTGGTTGGGAGAAGGGCCCGCTAATGAGACGTTTGAAATCTAATCTCAAATGAAAAGACTTTAAAATAAAAAAAAAAGTACATCTCTGAAATTGTGGCCCGAAGTATTCAAGGCAAATCCCTAATATACTTGTCTCCTGAGGACAATCTGCAAAATAACTCCCAGTAAACTTTGGACGCTGCTACAAAGATCTTCCTACATGGTATTTTTCCTCTGTCTGGTTTATTATGAAATTCCACACATGGGATTCGATAATGAAATCAAAAGAACTCGAGAAATGAGGCAGAGTTATTGACCTTGAATTGCACATTTCTCTGACCTTACCTAAACGCCCATTTTAAGGTAACCCGTTGGCTTTTTTTTTTTTTAAATAGAAGAAGTGTATGAAAGACAAACATTTAGTTTTCGCGGGTTTTAATAAAAACAAAAGCCAACCATCGCATTCACTCCGAAGCAATTACTGTCTCGCTTCAGTGGAAAAAGAATTACAGTCAAATCAGCAGAAAGCGAAAGGTTTGAACCTTTGGAAGGAGTCCCAGGGGAAACCGTTTACACGTGTAACTTATTGGAAACTCATTCTTTAGAAGCAGACTGCATGGTAAAGTTGGGCGAGAATTGGGGGGGTGGGGGGGGGAAGGAGAGGGGGCTGAGAATGGCTAGTTGATGTTAGCTTGGGACCTGTAGGAACGGACGCGCCCGAGAAGCTTGCCCGCTTTTCCGCGCCGGACAGTGCCGATCAATTGCAGCATTTAGCAAAGAGCCCGGTCCCGCGACAGCGAAGGCGGGAGGTTCCTACCCCGGGCGCTGGGCAGCGCTCCGCTAGGCGAGCCCCGTTTGGTCTCTGTACCACGAGCCGTGTCCTGTAACTTAAAGTCGCTTCGTAGCCCGGCTCGTGCTGGGCAGCGCTGCAAGGGATGCGAGAGATCACGACCGCTGGAGGCGAGCCGGGACCTGGCCCGCTCCGCGCTGCTCCCCAGAGGCCGTGGGACCGAGGGGCTGCGGGGAACACAAGAAGGGGCCGTTCCCACGTTCTTGTTTTCCAGGGTGATTCTTCCCCATGAGCCACCCAAGAAAATCTGCACCTCCCCCCCCCCCCCCCCTGACGCGCCTGTGGCTGTACGTGGAGTTCCAGAGTAGCAGCCGGGTCAGTGTATTCGCAAAAAGGAAAGGAGGACTTGGGGCACCTGAGAGACTAACATTTATTAGAGCAGAAGCTTTCCTGAGCTCCAGCTCCCTGCCTCGGATGCAAATCTCCCCTCTGTTTTTCCCACCCAATGCCTCCGAGGCAGGGAGCTGGAGCTCAGGAAAGCTTCTGCTCTAATAAATGTGTTCGTCTCTCAGGCGCCCCAAGTCCTCCTTTCCTTTTTGCGAATACAGACTAACCCGGCTGCTACTCTGAAACCTGTCATTAGACTAGAGAAGGCACCTTAACGTTAGGCTGTTTTCTTACGGCATAAAGCACAATGTCTAGCACCACGATGCAGTTATGCAGGATGTAAGTAATTTAGATTACTAAATTACTTTCTTTTTGCGAATACAGACTAACACGGCTGCTACTCTGAAACCTGTCATTATGCAAGGCACTGAATTTAGCCGTATAGAGTGGAAATCTGTCAACTTCATGAAAAAACTCCTACAGATACAGACAGACATCATCTTCCTCTCCATTAAATATAGAGTCGCTCTTGCTATATCTGGGGGCAAATTTAAGTCTAAAAGGAGGAACAGCCAGCTGAGCTCTGTGGTCCATCCCCCTTTTCTCCTTTCTGCAACCCCATATCAACACCAGGGGTAGCAGGTCATTGTGTGAGGAGGCCCACATTACAATATTAATTATGCTCCAGTGTCTAAATTTAGGACTGTGGACTATCCTCAGTCCAGGCCAGAATTCCTGCTGCCTGTTGGTGCTGAGCACTTTTGAAACTCTGGTCAATGGAGCCTGAATGGGAGCTGAGCTCTTGAAATGTGGCCTTTAGATGGTGCAGAATTTGAATATGCCACATGGGCTCCATAAATCAAGCAAGCAGGCTGGGTATTTGACACCCCTGATTTTAAACAATGGTATTTCTAATATGCCAATCCGCATAGTTTCTAGCTACCAAAGATAAAAACTAAGAACTTGCCTTCATTTTGAACTTGGAGGACCTTGCCCTTTACCTCTCCACATGCTTTAAGCAGTGGGTTTAGAATTCGAGTGTGCAATTGCACAGGAGGGAGAGGGGGGAACGGTAGGATCAGTGGAAATGGTGCTGTAGGGAACACAGTACAGTAGGAGAGCACAATTACAAATGGAAGTTAGGCTGACTCAACAAAGATGGAGAAGTTTCAGTGTGAGGCCCCAATCCTGCCAAGATTTATGCATGTGCCCAATTGTACACACCATGAATAATCCTACTGAAGATAACAGGACTACTCACAATCCATAACATTAAGCACATACATGAATTTTTGCAGGATCAGGGTATAACA
This sequence comes from Dermochelys coriacea, assembly GCF_009764565.3. Lineage (NCBI taxonomy): Eukaryota > Metazoa > Chordata > Testudines > Dermochelyidae > Dermochelys > Dermochelys coriacea. Next base: position 162,196,431 of record NC_050068.2, read on the forward strand.
TTCATATATCTTTGTGTATGTCTGAGGGCAGCACTCATTTTTCTAATTATAAACACAACCCTTAGAGCAGCTGGGGACTGGGAAAGAACACAGTTCTTTAGAGTTAGACATGATGCAAGTTGTTAACTTGGATCCGTGGTGTTCAGCTAACAGAGTGATTGGCGTATTAGAAATACTGTGGAATTACTCAAGTGAGCAAAGTTGATCAGATGTTTAAATGGTTGCAAGGTTAGAACCCTATCATGGCACCAGAGTGTCAGCATTGATATAGCTCAAGAAATAGGGCCAGATCCTGCAACCTGTTAACTAATACTCACTTGTGCAAATAGCTACTGCTCTCAGGGGAACAAAAACATAAAAACAAACAACCCCCCTATACTAATAAAAACAGATTTCTTGGGCCCTGTTTTGAACCAACAGAATTGTCACTCACACTATGATCTCATTTTGACATTCAGTAGGGTTGCCTGTGTGATTGAAGATACCAGGTGAGTATTGGCTGCAGGATCAACCTCCTACCTAGTGTGTGACTTGAACCCGTTGCTTAAAATAAGGCAACTAACATACATTGACAAATATAAAATTTATGATGAATAATTTAAAAGTGTTACATGATGTTGCCAGAATGATGATACTAAGGCCCTGACCCTAAAACTCCATACAGTACGTAAAATCAGGCACATGAGTAAATCTTTGAGGCCCAAGGTTACACTGGATCATTTTCAGCTCTTTTGCTGAGTCTATATTATCACTACTGTCTGACCTCCATAGGATGCTGGGGACACCATTTGGTAACTGAAGAGAAAATTATTTTTACTGGGCATAAATCTGGAAATAGTCAGCTGGGGTGTGGGTTCCATTTCTGCTCAGAACAGAGTGAGGGAGACATCAGTGCTCTCTCTCATTGCACATGTGGCATTTTTAGTATTTGTTAAAGGCTACTTAAGGTAATTGACTAGAAAATCCCCGCTGTTTAAAAAAAATAAAGGGGACCTTTTTTAGAACTAATCAATTTATTTATGTTTCTGCCCTGAGTGTGATCTACATGCTATTGCACTGGAGGAGCTGTCAGTGTTGATGGATTAATGCAAATGGATGACATTTACAAAAAAAAGTACGTGCAAGTTATATACACATTAACTGCTGATGTTTGTGGGACAAAAGCCATCAGTTGCTATTTTTTTATTTTTAGTTTCTGAAGAAAAATATGGTTATTTTGGTCTGGCCAACTTGATTGTTTCATTTGGGCCTGGAATTTGATGAATTTTCTGAAAGTATTGCAAAAAGGGGTTATTAATATTAATTATCGTGTGCAAACATTTGTCTCTGCTAATATAGGCTACAAAGCAATATTTCTTTTAGCTACAGTAGATAGTTTAAAAGGTGAAAGTCTTCCTTGGGAAAAGGAGAAGCAATATATCAATCAGAGAGAGGAAATATCCATGCTGTAGAAATAGGAAAAACCTAGTTTGAAAAACACACACTGGAGTATTTTTGTTTCATTTGTCTGAAATCATTCCTCTGAACATTATGAAAGTGTTTTTTTTAGCTATGTTCAGTGACTGGAGCTAGTTCTCAGTGACCCTCAGCTTGTATGAACAGTGTGACTAATCTAGTGGGGATGAATAATGAATCTTTAAGGAATATAAGAGATTTTATGCAAACTCTTTTCAGGGGGCACAGTATTTTATGCTGCTTGGCATTAGATATATTATAAAATGGTTGTCACAGGAACTTTGGTAATACTTTAAGGTAACATTTATAAATACTTTATTCATGATTTATAAATGATTAATAGAAATTACTGTTTATACATGATTATATGATGTTTTACCATGTTGCAGGCACATTCATAAATAATTTTATGTATTCCAATTTACAAATGTACTTTCAAAGGTTGCTATAATATCCTGACTACATTTTTTTAAATCTGTTTGCTGAGCATTTCATAGCACATCCTATAATAACTAACTTGGAATAAGTATATATATAGGTTTTTTTACAAGGACATAAGCCTGCATAGATACAGTAATTTAATCAAAGAACAAGGTGGTGCTGGGGCACTACTATCTGGGCGAGCGGGGGAAGTATAGGGTCTAGTGATGTTGCCTCACAAATCTAGACCCATATTCTGCAATCAGACCTGCACCAGTTGATCCCTGCAGCCACATGGAGCCCCACTTGGTCTAATAGGTGAGCAGATCCATATGGAACCCCATTGGCTTCACCAGGACTCTACGCAGGTATGTCAGTATTCCCAAATGGATGCACTGTAGGAGGGGGAAAATTTTGATAGCCCAGTAACATGCCTAGACCCCTGCCTGCAGCTGGAATATCAGTTGTTATGCTCATTGCTGAAAGCAGCTACAAAGGCCATTTCTGAAGCCTTAGCACAACTAACAGACCAAGAAAGGAGCGGGAAGTGAGTGTCCACAAGGACTAAACATGACCCTGGGCCTCCTGACTTGAGCTTTTTGCCAAACCATGCAGCTTTGCAAGATGGAAAGTCTGGCAATAGGTAAATATGGCTACATACAGCTGGTTAACTGATGGAAAACCCCATGCAGCAGGCTGGAAAACACCACACTTAACTTCTGCTCTGCAGTGTTTTTTTTAAATTAACAAGCTATGTAATAGTAAAATAGTAAAATGTAAAAAGAAACCTGAGCTTGGTGGACACTTGGACACTCTCAAGTTCTGCTGCAGATGAAAGGCTGGCCACCTCTGGATGTGGAAATCCACTCCAGACCTCCTCAAGACCTTGGGTAAATATGAATCTGGAGTTAATTTGGGGCGCTCTACTGACCTGTTGTGGACATGTGTAAGTGCTGGAGAATAAATAAAGTAGAAGCTTAAAGTGAAAGCACTTTTGTTTGCCTGCTTGCATCAACTGTTTATTGGCTGGATTTATTTCCTGCCACCGCTTCGCAAAGAGTAAAGTTACCAAGAGCTTTGGGTTCATCAAAACCCTGGGTAACAATATCCACATGGATTGGACAGCCATAAGAAAGGGTGTCTCCTGGCTGGTCCTGTCTGAGCTGATGGGGAAAGCCTAAATGGGGATGGGCTTGGGAAGGATCCACAAGCTCACTCTGAACTGCCACAGAGGGTCAAATGCTGTGACTCCAGGCTATACGCTGGAATAGCAGTCCTGGTGGGAGCCTGGGATTCAGCAGCCTCAGTGACTCCTCCTAGGTTTGTGGGGAGTGAATTTCCCTCTCCGACCCCTCTGCACTTTCTTAAAGCCCAATGCCTCAGGCTTTGCAAGGGTGTAATGGAATCCCCCTAGATGTCTTTTCCAAGGTCTCTGGCAGAGCAAGGACATCTGGGTTCTACTCCTGACTTCCAGTGATATGCTTCAACCATTGACTTTATTCTCCTCAGATCATCATGACCCTCCTCAATAGCAGCTAGATTTCAAAGTTGATATTCTTTTGGTACTGCAAGGAAATCTAATAACCACAAAACCAAGAGCACTCATACTGAAGTATTCCAAAAGCATTCAGAGCACGTATTCACCACCTTTACATGTATCAATATCAAACTGTCCACAAGAAACTCATGCCAGTCAGGGTTTTATATCTGAATTGCTTGATATTCAGTAAACATATCTGAAAGTTCAGCTACTCTCGATGCAGCAGATTCATGTTATATTTCTTCTTATTGCTTCCATTAGTGGATATAATATAGGTTGCCTTTTTTCAAGACATTCACACTTTGTTGGCAGCTTCTGGAGTACATGGATTCTTGTCTGAATAATAACGTCAAGGCAAAATACTTTAGGCACTATTCCTGCAGTTATGCACTTGTAGACTCATTGACATCAATGGGACTATTCACGTACATAAAGTTCACTTACATCAGTGTGTATGCAGAATCACAGCCTCAGTCTGTAAAATCATGGGATGGGAGGACCATGCCTTGTTATATGTTTACAAAGTGCCTATTGCATTATGGGTGCTAGAAGAAACAAATCAATAATTGTAAATAATGACCCTGTGACTGGAATTAAAATACTCAACAGGATAGACTTAATCTGTCTCCCCCCACGATTGAAAATTTCTATCCTGTGTGAGGAAGGTAGATAGTGTGACGGGGCAAGGCCAGATGACTATAGAAAAGTAGTCTTATTGGGATCCGGGAAGTGGGCGGGCGAAGCCCGTCCACTGGTAAAGGATCCCCCCCAGCCTAAAACGGGGATCCACAGGACCTAGATGCCCCAAAAATTCCGGGGGACAACTAATAAAATAACAGGGACAGGAGTGCGGTCAAAGGGTCTAACGAAGGGAACCGGACGGGGACACTGAGCAGAGAACCCCGGACAGCGCCCACTGCTCCTCAAAGGCATCAAGGGAGTCAGAGGACGCCGCCCAGAGGAACTCTGCCCGGATACGTGAACGGACCGAGGATTGGAAATAGGCCCCACAGTCACAGGAGACTCCATCGGCCAACCTCCTCACTCTGGTTTTGTAGATGGCCATTTTAGCTAGGGCCAGGAGGAGGTTGACCAGGAGATCCCGTGACTTTGTGGGGCCACGGATAGGGAGTGCATAAATGAAAATGTGAGGGGAGAAGTGCAACCAAAAACGTAATAAAATATTGGTGAGGAGCCGGAATAGGGGCTGCAGCCTGGCACACTCCAGGTATACATGTGCCAGGGTATCCCTCACGCCGCAAAAGGGGCAGGTGTCTGGGATTGAAGTGAACCGCGCCAAGTACACGCCCGTGCTCACGGCTCCGTGAAGGAGCCGCCAGCTGACATCCCCGGTGGGCCTTGGGACTAAGGTGGTATATAGGCTGGCCCACCGGGGCTCCTCACCCTCCAAAGGTGGCAGGAGGTCCCGCCATTTTGTATCGGGGCGGGACACAAGGGTGCGGGCGTGAAGGGTGTGGAGCACGAGCATGTAGAGATGTTTTCTTGGCGCGGTTTGAAAGCAGACCAGCTGCATCTCGTGCAGCCAGCTTCTAGTGAAGGGGTGAAGGGGTCGGTTGGGTCCACGGGCCAGGGGTCCAATTAAAAGGTCCGGTGGGCCTGGGGTAGCGGGTGGGTGGGGCGTGCCCTCGTGCAGGACCCAGTCGAGATAAACCCGAGCAGCGGGTGGCAAAGCGGCCTTCACCTCCTGAAGTAGGCACCGGGGAGTACAAGGTCTGGAAAGCCCCATGCGCTGAGCGAAGGTTAGGGGATCCAGCCAATCTCCCCGGTCATAGTCCAGGAGGTCTCCGACTCTTGTGACCTCTGCCAGGACCAAACTCTGGCGCACGGAGCGGGACTCCGCCACCTGCACACGGAGCTGGGGGTTGTGTAGCAGGGGCTCCGCGAGGAGATCTGCCCCCTCGGTGGCCGCCACGGACCTGATCGTTGTAAAGAGTTTCCAGGTCCGGAGGAGGTCCTGGTAGAAGACCGGCAGCCCAGAGAGGTCTCACGGAAGGCCTCTCGGATGGAGATAAAGGAGCTGCCGGTCGTATCGGAGCCCTCGGAAGCGGCGCAGGAAGGCGTGCGCCAGTATGCTCCACGCCGGACTATCTGCACCATAAAGGAGCCTCTGCAGGGTCTGGAGGCGGAAGACATGGACCTGAGTAAGCAGACATTTTAGGCCCTGCCCTCCCTCCTCCACAGGTAGATGGAGAACCCCTGCAGGGACCCAGTGCAGTCCTGACCAAAAGAACTCCAGAATCGATGTCTGGAGGTTGGCCAGGAAACCCAGGGCCGGGACCAGGGTGTTGAGCCGGTACCAGAGCATGGACAGGACTAGTTGATTAAGCACTAGTGCTCTCCCTCGAAGGGAGAGGCACCGGAGTAGTCCTGTCCATTTCCGGAGCTGCTCTATCACCCCGCCCTCTAAATTCTGCCAGTTCTCCGGCGGAGAGGGATGCGTGGCAGAAAGGTAAACGCCCAGATAGAACAGCGGACCCGTGCTCCACCGGATGGCCTGAAGTGCGAGTGGGAGGGAGCTCGCCTGCCACCAGTCCCCTACCACCAAGCCAGAGCTCTTGACCCAGTTGACCCGTGCAGAGGAGGCTGCCGAATAGATGGCCTGGCAAGCCTCCACCCGCACCAAGTCGCCCGGGTCCTGGACCACGAGGAGCACGTCATCAGCGTATGCCGACAGGACCAGCCGCAGCTCCAGCTTCCGCAGCACCAACCCTGTCAATCTCCTTCGGAGGAGACAGAGGAAGGGCTCGATCGCCAGAGCGTAGAGCTGGCCTGAGAGGGGGCACCCTTGCCATACTCCTCGCCCGAAGCTGACCGGTTCGGTCAGGGTCCAGTTGAGCCTGACCAGACACTCTGCGGAAGCGTACAGGACCCAGAGAAAATTCACAAACCTGGGTCCGAATCCAAACGCCTGCAGAGTGCTCAGGAGATACCCGTGATCCACCCTGTCGAACGCCTTCTCCTGATCTAAGGACAGGAGGGTGAACAACAGACCATCCCTATACCCAAGTTCCAATAGGTCCCGGACCAGATATAGGTTGTCGAAGATGCTGCGGCCCGGGACGGTGTAGGTCTGGTCTGGGTGGACCATGTCCGCCAGCACGGACCCTAGTCGCAGCGAGATGGCTTTTACCACGACTTTGTAGTCCGTGCTGAGGAGCGAGACGGGACGCCAATTTCGTAAATTGCAGGTCCCCCTTCTTTGGCAATAAGGCCAGCACGGCTCGCCTGCACGAAAGAGGGAGGACCCCGCTCTGCAAAGACTCGGCCCAGACGGTGACTAGGTCTCGGCCCAGGACGTCCCAGAACATGCGGTAGAACTCCACGGTCAGCCCGTCCATGCCCGGAGATTTATTGGTGGGCATGCGACGGAGGGCTTCAGAGAACTCGGCCAGAGTGAGAGGCAGCTCTAGCCGGTCTCGGTCGCCCACGCTGACCGTCGGGAGCTCCTCCCACAGCACTCTGCAAGCGTTAGGATCGGTTGGATCCGGGGAGAATAGGCTTGCGTAGAAGGCTCTCGCCCTCTCGCACATCTCCACCGGATCCGTGAGGGGGGTGCCATCTTCTGCCAGAAGGCAGATGATATGTTTCTTAGCCCCTCTCTTTTTTTCCAGGGCGTAGAAGAAGCGGGAGCCGCAATCCATCTCCCGAAGGAGATGGATGCGGGATCGAACAAAGGCACCCCGGGCCCGATGGTCCTCGAGGGTCCAGAGCTCCTCCCGCTTCTCCCGTCACGCTCTGCAGAGGGGTGGATCCTCGGGGCTGGCGGCCAGACGCCTCTCCAGCTCTAAGACCTCCCGTTCCAACTGCTCTATCGCTGCATCCCTCCGTCGGCTGGCGTCCCGGGTGTAGTCACGGCAGAAGAGCCGGGCGCGCACCTTCCCTACGTCCCACCACCGCCATGCCGAGGGAAAGGCACGCCGCTGCCCTCGCCAGGCCAGCCAGAACTCCCGGAAGGACGCCACAAAGCCCGCATCCTCCAGCAAGCTGTTGTTAAAATGCCAATAGGCCGGCCCCGGCCTCTCCGTGCAGAGGGAGGCTGTCACGGTGGCTATGTGATCGTCAGAAAATGGGGCCGGCCGGATGCTGGAGGAGTGGGCTCGTGAAAGATGAAAGCGTGATAAATAAATGCGGTCCAACCGGGAGTGGCGCGACCGATGGGCCTCCACCCGGACAAAGGTGAACGTGGAAGTGTCATCCGGGTGGTGGTCGCGCCAGACGTCCACCAGGGCGTGGTGTTCGACTATCTCCTGGAGGACGGCGACGGTGCCCTCTGCAGCCGGGTTGATGGAGGAATCCAGGGGCTCCTCGGAGGTGGGAGCAGAAGCAACGGTTACGGGGAGGGAGTATGGGGAAAGGGGGGCTGGAATGAAGTCGCCCAGATCGAGGCCCGCTGGCATAGGATCGTCCTCCCCCTGGCTGACCGGGGTCAGACCCAGGGCCTCGATCTCCTCATATATAGAGGGGAAATTGTTTTCCGCTACCCCGGGATTCTCCCCGCCGGCACCTGACGCGACGGTTACTTCGGGGCACACTGAGGTTTCAGATGGTGCCTCGGGGGTCTTGGAGGGGAGGGACTCCGTGGAGGGGAGATACCACCTTCCAGTGCTGCCACGTCTTCCCCAGCCGGCTCTGGTGGATGGAGCACACCCGTGGGTAGAGCGGAAGGCTCGGCATCGGTTCCCCCCTTCCTGGTCTTCCGGCGGGCCTCCGCGTCAGATGGGAGGAGCGGAGCTCGAGCCTTCCACTTGCCCCGCTTCCCCTGGACTAGGGCCCAGCCCTCCATGGCATCATCCGGGGGCTGGCTAGCAGGGGTTGTGTCTTATTGGGATCCGGGAAGTGGGCGGGCGAAGCCCGTCCACTGCTAAAGGGTCCCCCCCAGCCTAAAAGGGGGATCCACAGGACCTAGATACCCAAATAATTCCGGGGGACAACTAATAAAAGAACAGGGACAGGAGTGCGGTCAAAGGGTCAAAAGAAGGGAACCGGACGGGGACACCGAGCAGAGAACCCCGGACAGAGCCCACTGCTCCTCAAAGGCGTCAAGGGAGTCAGAGGACGCCGCCCAGAGGAACTCTGCCCGGATACGTGAACGGACCGAGGATCGGAAATAGGCCCCACAGTCACAGGAGACTCCATCGGCCAACCTCCTCACTCTGGTTTTGTAGATGGCCATTTTAGCTAGGGCCAGGAGGAGGTTGACCAGGAGATCCCGGGGCTTTGTGGGGCCACGGATAGGGAGTGCATAAATGAGAAGGTGAGGGGAGAAGTGCAACCAAAAACGTAATAAGATATTGGTGAGGAGCCGGAATAGGGGCTGCAGCCTGGCACACTCCAGGTAGACATGTGCCAGGGTATCCCTCACGCCGCAAAAGGGGCAGGTGTCTGGGATTGTGGTGAACCGCGCCAAGTACACGCCCGTGCTCACGGCTCCGTGAAGGAGTCGCCAACTGACATCCCCGGCGGGCTTTGGGACTAAGATGGAATATAGGCTGGCCCACCGGGGCTCTTCACCCTCTAAAGGTGGCAGGAGGTCCCGCCATTTTGTATCGGGGCGGGACACGAGGGTGCGGGCGTGAAGGGTGTGGAACACGAGCGTGTAGAGATGTTTTCTTGGCGCGGTTTGAAAACAGACCGGCTGCATCTCGTGCAGCCGGCTTCTAGTGAAGGGGTGAAGGGATCGGTTGGGTCCACGGGGGAGGGGTCCAATTAAAAGGTCCGGCGGGCCTGGGGTAGTGGGTGGGCGGGGCGTGCCCTCGTGCAGGACCCGGTCGAGATAAACCCGAGCAGCGGGCGGCAAAGCGGCCTTCACCTCCTGAAGTATGCATCGGGGAGTACAAGGTCTGGAAAGCCCCATGCGCTGAGCGAAGGTTAGGGGATCCAGCCAGTCTCCCCGGTCATAGTCCAGGAGGTCTCCGATTCTTGTGACCTCTGCCAGGACCAACCTCTGGCGCACCGAGCGGGACTCCGCCACCTGCAAACGGAGCTGGGGTTGTGTAGCAGGGGCTCCGCGAGGAGATCTGCCCCCTCGGTGGCCGCCACGGACCTGCTCGTTGTAAAGAGTTTCCAGGTCCGGAGGAGGTCCTGGTAGAAGACCGGCAGCCCGGAGAGGTCTCGCGGAAGACCTCTCGGATGGAGATAAAGGAGCTGCCGGTCGTATCGGAGCCCTCGGAAGCGGCGCAGGAAGGCGTGCGCCAGTATGCTCCACGCCGGACTACCTGCACCATAAAGGAGCCTCTGCAGGGTCTGGAGGCGGAAGACATGGACCTGAGTAAGCAGACATTTGAGGCCCTGACCTCCCTCCTCCACAGGTAGATGGAGAACCCCTGCAGGGACCCAGTGCAGTCCTGACCAAAAGAACTCCAGAATCGATGTCCGCAGGTTGGTCAGGAAAGCCGGGGCCGGGACCAGGGTGTTGAGCCGGTACCAAAGCATGGACAGGACTAGTTGATTAAGCACTAACGCTCTCCCTCGAAGGGAGAGGCACCGGAGCAGTCCTGTCCATTTCCGGAGCCGCTCTATCACCCCGCCCTCTAAATTCTGCCAGTTCTCCGGCGGAGATGGATGCGTGGCAGAAAGGTAAACGCCCAGATAGAGCAGCGGACCCGTGCTCCACCGGATGGCTTGAAGCGCGGGTGGGCGGGGGCTCGCCTGCCGCCAGTCCCCTACCACCAAGCCAGAGCTCTTGACCCAGTTGACCCGCGCAGAGGAGGCTGCTGAATAGATGGCCTGGCAAGCCTCCACTCGCACCAAGTCGCCCGGGTCTTGGACCATGAGGAGCACGTCATCAGCGTACGCCGACAGGACCAGCCGCAGCTCCGGCTCCCTCAGCACCAACCCTGTCAACCTCCTTCGGAGGAGACAGAGGAAGGGCTCGATCGCCAGAGCGTAGAGCTGGCCTGAGAGGGGGCACCCCTGCCGTACTCCTCGCCCGAAGTTGACCGGTTCGGTCAGGGTCCAGTTGAGTCTTACCAGACACTCTGCGGAAGCGTACAGCACCCGGAGAAAGTTCACAAATCTGGGTCCGAAGCCAAATGCCTGCAGAGTGCTCAGGAGATACCCGTGATCCATCCTGTCGAACGCCTTCTCTTGATCTAAGGACAGGAGGGCGAACGACAGACCATCCCTACACCCAAGTTCCAATAGGTCCCGGACCAGATAGAGGTTGTCGAAGATACTGCGGCCCGGGACGGTGTAGGTCTGGTCTGGGTGGACCACGTCCGCCAGCACGGACCCTAGCCTCAGGGAGATGGCTTTTGCCACGATTTTGTAGTCCGTGCTGAGGAGCGAGACGGGACGCCAATTTCGTAAATCGCGGAGGTCCCCCTTCTTCGGCAATAAGGCGAGCACGGCTCGCCTGCACGAAAGAGGGAGGACCCCGCTCTGCAAAGACTCGGCCCAGACGGTGACTAGGTCTGGGCCCAGGACATCCCAGAACACGCGGTAGAACTCCACGGTCAGCCCGTCCATGCCCGGAGATTTATTGGTGGGCATGCGACGGAGGGCTTCCGAGAACTCGGCCAGAGTGAGAGGCAGCTCTAGCCGGTCTCGGTCGCCCACGCTGACCGTCGGGAGCTCCTCCCACAGCACTCTGCAAGCGTTAGGAACGGTCGGCTCCGGGGAGAAAAGGCTTGCGTAGAAGGCTCTCGCCCTCTCGCACATCTCCACCGGATCCGTGAGGGGGGTGCCATCCTCAGTCAGTAGGCAGATGATATGTTTCTTAGCCCCCCTCTTTTTTTCCAGGGCGTAGAAGAAGCGGGAGCCGCAATCCATCTCCCGAAGGAGACGGATGCGGGATCGAACAAAGGCACCCCGGGCCCGATGGTCCTCGAGGCTCCGGAGCTCCTCCCGCTTCTCCCGGCACGCTCCGCAGAGGGGTGGATCCTCGGGGCTGGCGGCCAGACGCCTCTCCAGCTCTAAGACCTCCCGTTCCAACTGCTCTATCGCTGCATCCCTCCGTCGGCTGGTGCCCCGGGTGTAGTCACGGCAGAAGAGCCGGGCGCGCACCTTCCCTACGTCCCACCACCGCCGTGCCGAGGGAAAGGCACGCCGCTGCCCTCGCCAGGCCAGCCAGAACTCCCGGAAGGACGCCACGAAGCCCGCATCCTCCAGCAAGCTGTTGTTAAAATGCCAATAGGCCGGCCCCGGCCTCTCCGCGCAGAGGGAGGCTGTCACGGTGGCTATGTGATGGTCAGAAAATGGGGCCGGCCGGATGCTGGAGGAGTGGGCTCGTGTAAGATGAAAGCGTGATAAATAAATGCGGTCCAACCGGGAGTGGCGCGATCGATGGGCCTCCACCCGGACAAAGGTGAACGTGGAAGCGTCATCCGGGTGGTGGTTGCGCCAGACGTCCACCAGGGAGTGGTGTTCGACTATCTCCTGGAGGACGGCCACGGCGGCCTGGCTCTTCTCGGTTCCCGAGCGGTCCCGTTCCTCAAGGGTGATGTTAAAGTCCCCTCCCAGGACCAGGCACTCCTGAGGATCCAAGGTGCCGAGGAAGGCGGATGCCTGCTGATAGAATTGCAGCCGCTCCGGGCTCGCTGCTGGGGCATAGATGTTGACGAGGTTGACTACGAGCCCCTCCATTTGGACCCGGAGGTGCAGCAGGCGACCCGGCACAGCCTCGGCGACCCCCAGCACCTCGGGCCGTAGGTCGGGGGAGAACAGGGTCGCCACTCCACCCGTATGAACTGTGAGGTGGCTAAAGTAGACCCTGTCCCCCCAATCCAGCCGCCAGCTGTCTTCGGCGGTCGGATCCGTATGGGTCTCCTGCAGGAAAACCACAGAGTACCTCCCCTCTCGAAGGAAGGAGAGCACCTGGGACCTGCGGAGACCCATCTTACAGCCACGGGTGTTCAATGTTGCGATGGTAAAGGGTGCCATGAGGAGGGCTGGGGGGGATCCTCGCCGGCAGGGATGCTCGTGGCTCCCGGCGGGCCGCGTAGCAGTCCGTGACCCACCCCGTAGGTGAGTAAGGAGTCACGGAAGTGGCGGACCCGCTGGTAGGCCGCGGCGCCCTGTCTCCCGGTCCTTTTCCCCTCCCCCATGAGGGCCCTTGCGGCCCGGAGGATTTGATTAAAGTCCCCCCATCGCTGGAGGGCAAGCTGGACTTTGTTGCGGGAGCCACGGACGTCTTCTAGGAACTCCCGCAACTCCTCTCGCAGCGCATGGGGGGCTTGGGTTATGGTCTGGTTGCTTCCCAATGGGGCCCTTGGTACAGCCCCCTGGCCCAGCGGGACGGGCAGACAGGGTGCGGACCCCCGACGGGGCTCTTGATGGGTTGACCTGAATGCTGGGGCGATAGGGGGCGGCGGAGGGAGGATAGCAGCCCCTGGTGGGTCGGGACGGGCAAACACAAAGGCCATTCCCTGGGAGTCATCTGTTGGAAAGGGGAAGGAGACTGTCCCAGGGGTGGCAATAATATCTCGGGAGGTGGGCGGGAGAAGGGTAGGGGCAGGGGTAGAGGTGAGAGTCTGGGTCAGGAGAGGGCTTTCACCGATGCCGGGCGCAAGCTGTCTGGTGGATTTGGCAGCCACGGCATCAGGAGGTGGACTTTCTTCTGTAGGGTCCTCTCCCGGAAAGGAGGTCGAATGCTCCTCACCAGCGAGGGATGCCCCTGGTGGCTCAGGTTCCAGCCGCGTGGCACTGGCCGTCGCCTCAACTGGCTCGGTGGCTCTCAGCAGGGTGCCTTCTGCAGCCGGGTTGATGGAGGAGTCCAGGGGCTCCTCGGAGGTGGGAGCAGAAGCAACTGTTACGGGGAGGGAGTATGGGGAAAAGGGGGCCGGAAAGAAGTCGCCCAGATCGAGGCCCGCTGGCATAGGATCGTCCTCCCCTTGAGTGACCGGGGTCAGACCCAGGGCCTCGATCTCCTCATATATAGAGGGGAAATTGTTTTCCGCTACCCCGGGATTCTCCCCGCCGGCACCTGACGCGATGGTTACCTTGGGGCACACTGGGGTTTCAAATGGTGCCTCGGGGGTCTTGGAGGGGAGGGACTCCCGTGGAGGGGAGATACCGTCTTCCAGTGCTGCCACGTCTTCCCCAGCCGGCTCTGGTGGGTGGAACACACCCGTGGGTAGAGCGGAAGGCTCGGCATCGGTGCCCCCCTTTCTGGTCTTCCGGGGGGCCTCCGCGTCACATGGGAGGAGCGGAGCTCGAGCCTTCCGCTTGCCCCGCTTCCCCTTGACTAAGGCCCAGCCCTTCATGGCATCATCCGGGGGCTGGCTAGCAGGGGTTGTGTCAGGGGGCAGAGGCGATGGCTCAGGGACTCGAGGGGGTAACGGTGGGGCAGCACAAGGGAGGGAAGATTCCCCTTGGGGCGGGTCCTCTCCCATGCTTGGCGGTGTCCCTGCCGCACCCTCCTCCACAGGCCCCGCCAGATTGCAAGCAGCGGTGGCGGGGTTCTCCCGCTCGTCTGGGCATAGTGGGGGAGGTGCCCCTTGGGCCTGAGCGGGAGCAATGGTGGATTGTGAAGGAGGAGGGGCGGTTTCAGGTGCCGGGCAGCCAGGGGCGTCGGCGATGACGGGGCCGGTGCCCTGCCGGGGCTCGGGGGTCCTGGGTGCCCCTTCTTCCCGGGCAAGGGGGCAGTCCCTCCGGACGTGCCCCATCGCCCGGCAGAGGTAGCACCGGGCCTCCCCCGTGGAATAATGCACCCTGTAATGGGTCCCCTGGTAGGGGATTAGGAAGGACCCCTCGAGTGCCTCTCCGTCGCGTGCCACCGGCAGCAGTTGGAGCTGCACTTGCCGGCGGAAGGAGAGGACGTGACGGAGGGCGGGGTCTTTGCAGCCCAACGGGAGCGGGCTGATGACAGAGATGGGCTTTCCCAAGGTAGAAAGGGCGGGTAACAGGGCGGCATTGGGGAGAAACGGAGGGACGGAGGTCAGGACCAGGCGGACGCCCAGGTCCTCTAGCGGCTCTAAGGGGACGAACACGCCCCCCACAGCCAGGCCCTTCTCCACCGCCTCCTGGGCGGCGGCCTCCGATGCTAAGAAGAAGACGACCTTGCCATACATTTTGGAGGCCGCCACAATGACCGTGGGCCCCACCACCCTCGCCAACGCCCGCACATAGGTCTCCACGTGGGGCGAGGCGGGCAGCAGGAGGCAACAGACGCCGTGCTTCCTGGTCATGGTGGGAAAGGGGCCCCGGCCGCTATAGATGGTAGCGGAGGCGGTGGGCTGGAGAAATGATGTAGCGGCAGGCGGGGGGGCTGCCGCCACCTGGGCGTATGCTCTAGGGGCCGGGGGAGGGACACCTGCAGAGCTGGTGGAGGGAACAGCGGGGAGGGGCGCCCCAGCTGGAGATGGGGCCGGGGCACTGGGGGCAGCCCCTGCCATGGAGGGCCTGGTCTTTTTAGCGGGGCCCTTCCCCTTCTTCTTCCCCTGGCCCTTCCCGCCGGCTGGGAGGACTCCCCCCAAATCTGAGGGGGTGATAGACGTGGCAGCAGTGGAGGTCACCCCGGTGCCCGTCCCTGCTGGTGCCCCAGCGGGGGCGATGGCAGACGGTTTGGCAGCGGACGTAGAAGCTTGGGGGGATGACGGAGGGGTAGGTGGGGGAGGGGGAGCTCGGGCTACTGGAGAGGTCTCACCCGTCTCATCCCCCGCCATCATGAACAAGGAGGAAAGGGGGACACCAAAAGGAGGAGGGGAGAGGGGAAGCAGGTCGACCACTCCTCCCCGCTAGGCTGCAGGCAGGGGAGGAGGGCGCCAAAAGGGGTGGGCTGGACGGGGGGCAATCAGGGGTTAGGGGTCAGTCACCGACACAAGGTGGAAATTCCGGCTCCTCTTGGTGCACTACGGGGGGGGGGATTCAACAACATCGAAGGTGCAGTGAAGAGGGTTGCAACTAAAAGGGGAATTGCACAAGCGCATGGGAGGGGGCATGGGCACATGGAGCGAGGGGCTAAGCGGTCTGGGGGTAGAACAGGGAAACCAAGGGGCTAGCTTCAGAGGCTGGGGCGGGGCAAACAAACAAAGGCTGCAGAAGGAAATGGGCGGGGCAGGCAAACAAACTGAAGCTAGTAAGGGGGGCTGGAGCAAAAGAGGAGGCAAAGTAAGTGGCAAATGGGGCAGGTAGTAAAGGGCAAAGCTGGGGGGTAGGCAGTCCGGGGGGGGCACATGTGCCCATGTGCACTTGCACAAGTCTTTTTTAGCTGGCTGCTGCTTCTGGCCCAAAGGGTGGAAATAGGGCGTGGCAAGCCAAGCAAGCAGCTGAGTCCAGAGGCAGGAGCTGAGGCAGATGGTATACAGCCAGTGGGGGTGGTGGAGGGGGCAGCGGTGGTGGTAATAGTGGTGGGGGTTAGGGGGGACACACAGATGGATCGGGGGGCAGCTTCACACCACACCCCCTGTGTCCCTACAAACACAGTTAAAACCCCCACCACAAGAGCACAGTTTGAAAATTACTCAGTCTTAGGGCCCCCTCCACGGTGGTCTGCAAAGTCTCTAGGTGCTGCCCCACTGGCAGGTGATCCTCTTCTTCTCCTCCTCGGGCTTCAGCAGCTCCAGGCAACGGCCTCTGCAGCAGCAGCAGCTCCAGGAACTCCAAGTGGTGGTCCAGGTAGGCAGAGAGGACCCCTCTCAGGTGGTGGTGGTGGTGTCCACAACAGCAGTGGTTGGGGTCCCTCACTCCTGCTCTTTGGGGAGTGGGCTAGCAGCCCCCCCCGGGGCTGCAGTTGCAGCAGTAGCAGCACCCAAGAGTGGGGGGTCCAGCAGCCAAGTAGCAGAGAATGGGGGGTGTCTGGCCCAGCCAGGGGAGCAGCTGGAGCAGCAGGGAGAGCTCAGGGCCCAGCAGCAGGAGTAGTAGCTTTCCATCTCCCTCCAAGCTAGAAGGCTATGGGAGAGCAGTAGGGGGGGGGGGGGGGGGGGGGAGAGAGAGAGAGAGAGAGATTCGCTCCAGGCTAAACAAATCCCTGGTACCAGGGTAAGTGAAATGGAAGCTTCTCCAGGTCAGTTAAGACACCTGGGGCCAATTAAGAACTTTCTAGAAGGCAGGGAGAAGGCTAAGTTGATTGGGACACCTGAAGCCAATCAGGGGCTGGCTGAAACTAGTTAAAAGCCTCCCAGTTAGTCAGGTGGGTTTGCATGTCAGGAGTTGTGGGAGGAAGGTGTGCTGTTGGAGAGATTGAGTAGTACACACCATATCAGGCATGAGGAAGGAGGCCCTGAGGTAAGGGTGAAGTGGAGCTTGAGGAAGTGGGGGCTGCTGTGGGGGAAGTAGCCCAGGGAATTGTATATGTCATATTTCTAAAAGGTCAGCTACTATAGCTGATAATGTTAGGGTCCCTGGGCTGGAGCCTGGAGTAGAGGGTGGGCCTGGGCTCCCCCCCCCACCTTTGCCCCCTTTTTAATCACTGAGACTGGGAGACAACAGAGAATGTGCAAGGAAGGATAAACTTCTCCTCACCGGCTTATGATGAAAATGGCTCAGTAGACTGTGACCCTTGTCCCGAGAGAGAGACGGGTTATGTGGAGGGTCACAGTGAGCCTCTGAGGCTAGCGAAATCCACCAGGAAACGCGGGACCCACGGAGGCAAGGACAGAGCTTTGTCACAATAGGGAGTAGAAGGCAATGTTGTGTTTGGAGTTGACGCCTTTAACTACAACCTTCTGAGTTTCCAGCCAGTGATATGCTGCCATTTTTAACAAAGGGCTCCCACCTCTGGATCCAGGGTGCATGGAATTTACTCATTTGTTGGCTCATTAGAAAAAGTGCCTCCATAATTACAAAGAAGGTGGGAGGCAGCACCATTTGCCAAAGGAACTTAGTTTTATATATTAATTGATCTGGACAATATACAAACTTATTTGATTAATAAAATTTGTGCAACTTGAAATGGTGTGTTTGTACAGGAGCATGTCAAATTTGTAATAGGGTTCAGGGCAAGGTATATTTCTTTTGGGGGATTTTTTAAAAATATCCTTACAGTTGGAGAAATCTGCTGCATTTTGAAGGCAAAAAAGGTATATTTCTTTTGGGGGATTTTTTAAAAATATCCTTACAGTTGGAGAAATCTGCTGCATTTTGAAGGCAAAAAATTGGTCTTTACAAGTATTTGTAAGAGCCTTGGCAATATGTCATCTCTGATAAGTGACTTAGCAGTATCCAGAGAGAGGCTGACTCCATCAGAGGCAGGGAAATCATAGAATCATAGAACTGGAAGGGACCTTGAGAGGTCATCTAGTCCAGTCCCCAGCACTCAAGGCAGGACCAAGTATTATCTAGACCATCCCTGACAGGTGTTTGTCCAACCTGCTCTTAAAAATCCCCAGTGATGGAGATTCCACAACCTCCCCTAGGCAATTTATTCCAGTACTTAACCACTCTGACAGTTAGGAAGTTTTCCCTACTGTCCAACCTAAATCACCCTTGCTGCAATTTAAGCCCATTGCTTCTTGTCCTATCCTCAGAAGTTAACAACAATTTTTCTCCCTCCTCCTTGTAACCACCTTTTATGTACTTGAAAACTGTTATGTCCCCTCTCAGTCTTCTCTTCTCCAGACTAAACAAACCCAATTTTTTCAATCTTCCCTCATAGGTCATGTTTTCTAGACTTTGAATAATTTCATAGATTCATAGATACTAAGGTCAGAAGGGACCACTCTGATCATCTAGTCCGACCTCCTGCACAGCGCAGGCCACAGAATGTCACCCACCCACTCCTATGAAAAACCTCACCCATGTCTGAGCTATTGAAGTCCTCAAATCATGGTTCAAAACTTCGAGGGAGCAGAGAAGCCTCCCTCCAGTCAACCATGCTCCATGCTACAAAGGAAGGCAAAAAAACCTCCAGCGCCTCTCCAATCTGCCCTGGAGGAAAACTCCCTCCCGACCCCAAACATGGCAATCAGCCAAACCCTGAGCACATGGGCAAGATTCACCAGCCAGATAGCCAGGAAAGAGTTTTCTATAGTAAATCAGATCCCATCCATCTAATATCCCATCTCAGGGGATTTGGCCTATTTACCCTGAATAATTTTTGTTGCTCTTCTCTGGACTTTCTCCAATTTTTCCACATCTTTCCTGAAATGTGGCACCCAGAACTGGATACAATACTCCAGCTGAAGCCTAATCAGCATGGAGTAGAGTGGAAGAATTACTTTTCATGTTTTGCTTACAATACTCCTGCTAATACATCCCAGAATGTTGTTTGCTTTTTTTTGCAACAGTGTTACACTGTTGACTCATATTTAGCTTGTGATCCACTATGAGCCCTGGATCCCTTTCCACAGTACTCCTTCCTAGGCAGTCATTTCCCATTTTGTACATGTACAACTGATTGCTCCTTCCTAAGTGGAGTACTTTGCATTTGTCCTTATTGAATTTCATCCTATTTACTTTAGACCATTTCTCCAGTTTGTCCAGATCATTTTGAATTTTAATCCTATCTTCCAAAGCACTTGCAACCCCTCCCACTTGGTATCATCTGCAAACTTTATAAGTGTACACTCTATGCCATTATCTAAATCATTGATGAAGATATTGAACAGAACCGGATCCAGAACCGATCCCTGTGGGACCCCACTCATTATGTCCTTCCAGCATGACTGTGAACCATTGATGATTACTTTCTGGGAACAATTTTCCAACTAGTTATGCACCCACCTTATATTAGTTCCATCTAGGTTGTATTTCCCTAGTTTGTTTATGAGAAGACCATGCGAGACAGTATCAAAAGACTTACAAAAGTCAAGATATACCACATCTACTGCTTCCCCCGCTATCCACAAGGCTTGTTACCCTGTCAAAGAAAGCTATAAGGGTGGTTTGACTCGATTTGTTCTTGACAAATCCATGCTGACTGTTATTTATCACCTTATTATCTTCTAGGTGTTTACAAATTGATTGCTTAATTATTTGCTCCATTATCTTTCCAGGAACAGAAGTTAAGCTGATTGGTCTGTAATTCCCCAGGTTGTCCTTATTTCCCTTGTTATAGATGCGTGCTATATTTGTCCTTTTCCAGTCTTCTGGAATGTCTCCTCTCTTCCATGACTTTTCAAAGATAATTGCTAATGGCTCAGATATCTTCTCAGTCAACTCCTTGAGTATTCTAGGATGCATTTCATCAGGCCCTGGTGATTTGAAGACATCTAACTTGTCTAAATGATTTTTGACTTGTTCTTTCCCTATTTCAGACTCTGATTCTACCTCATTTTCACTGACATTCATTATTTTAGATGTCCAATTGCCACCAACCTTCTTGGTGAAAACCGAAGCAAAGAAGTCATTAAGCACTTCTGCCATTTCTACATTTTCTGTTATTCTCTTTCCTCCCTCACTGAGTAATGAGCCTACTTTGTCCTTTGTCTCCTTCTTTCTTCTAATGTATTTGTAGAATGTTTTCTTGTTTCCTTTTATGTCTCTAGCTAGTTTGATCTCTTTTTGTGGCTTGGCTTTTCTAATTTTGTCCCTACATACTTGTGTTATTAGTTTATATTCATCCTTTGTAATTTGACCAAGTTTCCACTCTCTTTTGAGTTTTAGATCATTGAAGATCTCCTGGTTAAGCCAGGGTGGTCTCTTGCCATCCTTCCTATCTTTCCTATGCAGTGGGATAGTTTGTTTTTGTGTCCTTAATAATGTCTCTTTGAAAAACTGCCAACTGTCTTCAATTGTTTTTCCCTTTAGACTTGCTCCCCATGGGATTTTACCTACCAACTCCCTGAGGGCTTGTCTACACTGGCAAGTTTTGTCAATGAAACTAATGTCAATGAAGAAAAAAATCGACAAAAGCAAAGTCGCTAACGCATGTCTACATTTGCTCTCTCTGTCGACAGATCATGTCCACATTTGGGGCACTTTTGTCAACAACGAGAGCAATGGACTGTGGGTATGTATCCCACAGTGCCTGGTGACACCATCCGTTGCTAGGGGATGTGGGAAGGCGGAAATGGAGTGTGGCACATCCTCGGAGGTGCAAAATGTACCGTCCTGAACCGCTTTGTGTGTCCCACCCCTCCAAAGGTTTCTGGCTTCCTTTTGTGCTGTTTTTTTCAACTGTCATTCTTTTGCAGTGCGCGCCAGCATCCGCAGTGAGAGAGTATGGATCCCACATTTCTCTACTATGTGCTGTTAGCTGTCATGAGGACATTGTGCATGGCAGCAGAGTTACTTGCAAAGTTAGCAGAGGATGAATCACAGGCACCCGAGTGTGATATGGACGGCAGCAACTTATCAGCGCTTTGTGCATTCACAGAGCAGCTGCATACGGTAGAGTGTTGCTTTTGGGCTAGGGAAACAAGCACTGATTGGTGGGATCGCATTGTCATGCAGGTGTGGGATGATGACCAGTGAATACAGAACTTTAGGATGTGTAAAGCAACCTTCATGGAGCTATGTGCTGAGTTGTCCCCCGACCTGTGGTGCAAGGACACCAGATTGAGAGCTGCCCTTTCGGTAGAGAAGCGTGTTGCAGTCGCAGAGTGGAAGCTGGCGAATCCAGACTGCTACTGGTCAGTTGTGAATCTATTTGGAGTAGGAAAGTCCACTGTTGGGGCTGTATTACTCCAAGTGTGCAGGGCAGTAAATTGCATCCTGCTGTATAGGACCATGTCTCTGGGACATGTGCATGAAAAAGTGAATGACTTTGCAGAGATGGGTTTCCCTTACTGTGGCAGGACAACTGATGGCACACACATTCCAATTTTAGCACCAGACCACCTTGCCTCTGAATACATCAATAGAAAGGGATACTTCTCCATGGTGTTGCAGATACTTGTGGATCACGGGGGCGTTTCACAGACATCAGTGCAGGCTGGTCTGGAAAGATTCATGACACACGCATCTTTAGGAACAGAGACCTGTACAGAAAGCTGCAGGCGGGGACTTTTTTTCAGACCACAAGTTCACAGTGGGGGGGGGGGAATGTGGAAATGCCCATAGTAATCCTAGGAGACCTGTCTTACCCCTTACAGCCCTGGCTCATGAAACCTTACACAGGGCACCTGGACAGCAGCAAGGAGTGTTTTAACAACAGGCTGACCAGGTGCCGCATGATAGTCGAATGTGCCTTTGGCCGCTTGAAAGCTTGCTGGAGATGTCTCAATGGCAGGCTAGACCTTACTTAGGGTAATATTCCTGTGTCACAGCAACATGCTGCACTTTGCATAATCTGTGTGAATCCAAGGGTGAAGTGTTTGCGCAGGTGTGGAGCACTGAGGCAGAGTGCTTGGCTGCACAGTTTGAACAGCCAGATGCTAGGGCTGTCAGAAGAGCCCAGAGGGCTGCTATTAACATCGGAGAGGCTTTGTGGAACCACTTTGACAATGAGGGGCACTAACACATGACTGCTTTGGAGTTGATTTCCTGGTGGATCCATGTACAATTTTGGGGCCCAAGATCCATGCAACACAACGCTTTAGAAGTCCATTCCCGAGAGTGAATTGATTGCTGTATGCTTTTGTGGACACAGAATCAAAACGTTGTACCACTAAATACTTTCGCCTTTATTTATTGTTAAAAAGGGTAAAACCTCACAACTGTATGTAGCTCCAGCTATTATTGTGCAAGCTGCGAGAGGGGGTGGATTGATGGGGAAACTCAGAGGAGGGCTGTGGAGTGAAAAGGAATGTATGGGCATAGAGGGGGGTGGGGTTGGCAAAGAATTATGCATCTGCATGTGTTGCAAAGGAGGTTGACCACGGATCTGCTCAGTCTGCAGCTGTATCGAAGACTTGAGCATCCCTGTCTGATCCTCCATCACTTTTATCATCCGCTCTGTCGCTTGCCTAGCAAATGCAGCACTCTTTTCTGTCCTGGCTTTCGGCTTCCCAGCACTCTTTCCGTTCCCTGGTCTGTGTCTCATCGTGCTGCAGCACCTCCTGAAACATGTCTTCTTTGCTGCGTCTAGGGTTTTTTCTTATCTGCTGAAGCCGGTCCACAGGGGTGTGTTGTGTGTTCTTCAAGGTCTGTGCTGAACAGAAGAGGGATTGTTACATTCCAGCAAATGATTGAAACATTTTAGTAAAAAGGGCATTTTGCTAGTAGAAGTCACTTTCTCTCTGAGACTTTAGGTAGGCACAGAGCTCCGTGAACATCCCAGTCATGGTGAGGGTTGGGAGTCGGGGGAAGACACTTGTGTGTAAGGACAAAAAGGTCACGGCTTGCAGGGAACTCATTCTAAAATTATCCCACACTTCTTCACAGGCAGCCAACCTGCTGGCTGACAACTTGCTGCTGCAGATGACCAGAGACACCAGGGCACAGCTTATGAATGCTTACCGCTTTCACCCTGGTCTATATGCAGCTCAGCTTTGTGCTGCTTTGGCCCCAGCTCCAGTGATTACTAAATGGCGTGGTACAGTTTACTACAATGGGGAACTAACAAGGCTGCAATCCCTTGGAATCTGCAGCAGAGGATTAACAAGTACCCCTTTGAAATTTTCCAGAGCCTCTCTCTGGAGGATTCCCTGCAGGTCTTGATGTCCATTGACACCCTGCTTGGCCATGCAGATTAGCTACACAGGGCAATGTGCAGCTCACAGAAAACACTAGCTGCTTCCCACTTTGATTCCCTACACAAGCTACAACAATTTACCCAGCATCTCATCTGCTTCCTGCTCCCTGTTGAGCACTTCTGGAGTGGAGAAAAGTTCCTGGCTGCCTGCCCCATCGGGCGACCCCGCTGGGAGCACCACATTTTCTTCTAGCTCTACTTCTTCATCCAGAATTTCAGCCTGAGGGTTACCCCCTCTTTCTGCTATCTGCAAAGCATCCATGGGGCTATCAGCAATGAAGGTGGGGTCACCACTGAGGATAGCGTTCAGCTCCTTATAGAAGCGGCAGGTCTTAAGTGCACCACCGAAGCGATGGTTCACCTCCCGCACCTTATGGTATACCTGCCTCAGCTCCTTTATCTTTGCTCTGCACTGCTGCGTGTCCCCATCATAGCCCTTTGCACACAAACCTTGAGAAATTTGCCCATACATGTCCTGATTCCTACAGGTCACTCACAACTGTGACTAAACAGACTCCTCTTCCCCATATATTGATTAGATCCAACAACTCAGCGGTGGTCAAAGTGGGAGCATGTTTGGTGCAATAGCCAGCCATACTCACCTGGGAAGCTCCTCTGGGAAGCCAGCAAGCAGGAAATGAGATTTAAAATTCCTGGGGCTTGCAAGGGGAAGGGTTGGGTTGGCTGTAGGGCAGTGGAGTTCAAACTGCTGACCAGAGCGGCAGCATGGGAATTGTGGGATACTTTCTGGAAGCCAATAAAATTGAAAGGACCCATAGTGTCTACGCTGCATGTTTGTCAACAATGCATGTGAGGGAGGGGGAAAAGAAAAGTCTCTCACAGGGTGGAAGTTTGTCACCAAAACTAGGCCTTTTTTTCAAAAAAAGTCACATTGCAGTGTGGGCGCTATCGCTGTTTTGTTGCCAAAAGCCAGTTTTTGGTGACAAAACTTGCCAGTATAGACAAGCCCTGAGTTTGCTAAAGTCTGCCTTCTTGAAATCCATTGTCTTTATTGTGCTGTTCTCCTCCTACCGTTCCTTAGAATCGTGAACTCTACCATTTCATGATCACTTTCACCCAAGTTGCCTTCCGCTTTCAAATTCTCAACCAGTTCTTCCCTATTTGTCAAAATCAAATCTAGAACAGCCTCCCGCCTAGTAGCTTTCTCCATCTTCTGAAATAAAAAATTGTCTCCAATACATTCCAAGAAATTTTTGGATAAGCTGTGCCCTTCTATGTTGTTTTCCCAACAGATATCTGGGTAGTTGAAGTCCCCCATCACCACCAAGTCCTGTGTTTTGGATGATTTTGTTAGTAGTTTTAAAAAAAACCTCATCCACCTCTTCTTCCTGATTTGATGGTCTGTAGTAGACCCCTACGATGACATCACCCTGGTTTTATCTCAACCTTATCTACAATTTGGTGGCAGAATTTTAGCTAGGGACTCCTCTGTATGGTCTCCAGCAGCCTCTGCCCAGGAAGTTACCAATTTAGCTTTTATGTTAAAATAATAATAGAATGTTATGGTTTTTTAAAAGGCAATATATCATCTTACTTATCTATGAATGTCCTTGGATTTTTAAAGTGGAAAATACCTAATTTGAGTATAACAGCTGTACAGATTTTCCTTGTATTTCATCACATGCATTTAAATTGGTGATGCTCATGAGAGTTACCAGCTCCGTTAGCTATGCTCCAAATGGGAATAAGAGCCAGCTTGCCTCTGACATAGGAAGAACCACATCTGAGGTATCACAGAAGTTATAAATATTGCCAGCCTAACCTGTGGATATTTTACCCATCCTGAGCTACCATGCGCTCTAACTTCTAAACTCTTCTAGCATAGGCGGTATGGCTCATGGCAGTTACAAGCTCCCCTGGATAGCCCTCATGAGGTGTGTAATCTTCCAGCAGAACTCAAGTGGTTCTGAACCCAGAGAACAACTGGAACCATTGATGTGGCCCCATTTTCCACTCTTTGCACAAAGGACATAGAACAATGCAGTTCTGAAAGAGGATAGGTGAATCTAATATTCCACCTCAGGACTACTGGGTAAATGTTTACCAATTCTGATGAAAAATAGGTTTAAAATATGATGAACCAGAACAAATTAAGGATTTCCTGAGCATTTTAGGTTCATTTAAATAGGGAACATTAGCTCAAGGGTTTATATTTGGATCAAGGACTTAAAAGTCAGACCACAGTGCTTGCTTCATTCAAGGAAAATGACTTTCCTTTTTTTTTTTATCCCATCCCTTTTTTTGACCCCATGAGAATCAAAGAAGTCTCACAGCCAAGCAGGAATGACAATAATTGTAGCAGCCTCAACATGATTTGACCCAGAACCACATACTTATCTTAATTGGAATGGAGAAATATTTAGAATTTTTGACCTGTGCATCCATCCTATGGATATGCAACACCTCGCCTAAGTGTTTTGGATTCTATGTAATGGCTGGTCCACGTATTGGATAACAGCCTACTACTGCAACCTGCTAATGGGGTGTCTCCTCAAGTTGAAGGGATATATGTTTAATTTTGGTGCTAACAATCTTGGTTCTAACTCCCATGACTTGTGATGGGAGAACTAAAGAAGCTACTGTTAAGCTGGTAGCAGCAGTAGATTCTTGTCTTCTATGTTGACCAGCCATTAGATGGCAACATGACCTACTTAGCCAGTGTCTTACACATGCTGTTGATTTCATTATTAAGTTCAATCTTGTGCATGATGTGGAATGAACTATGCAAAAATTACCACATTAAGACAGTGCCTTGAAGGTTCAGAAATCTGGTGATATTTTTCAGGCAAATGATGTAATGCCCTAATTTGCATATTGAACCAAGCATCACCTTATTTACCCCAATGAGAGTAAACATCCCAGTTACCAGAACTTAAGCCTGACAAGGCTGCAGTGTGGAAAAACTCTAGGGGCATAGGAATTGCTATGCTCCTGACTGCCTCTAGCATCTCATCGGGCAGGAACCAAGCTCTGGCTCTACCCCTGGAGAGGGATCCCAGTCTGAGAGGGGCTTGTCCCTACCTGTCTACTGCTTGTAGGCTCCTGCAGCCAGACACAGATAGCTACAACAGTACCCAGCACCACTGGAGCGGATGGTATCATGAGCCTGCCTACAATGGCATGTAGCCTATCTGCAACTGCTATCAGCAAATATCTCCAATGGCTGGTGATGGGACACTAGATGGGGAGGGCTCTGAGTTACTACAGAGAATTCTTTGGGGTGTCTGGCTGGTGGTCTTGCCCACATACTCAGGCTCCAACTGATCAGCATATTTGGGGTCAGGAAGGAATTTTGCCCTGGGTCAGATGGGCAAAGACCCTGGAGGGGTTTTCCCCTTCCTCTGCAGCTTGAGGCATGGGTCAGTTGCAGGTTTAAACTAGTGCAAATGATGGCTTCACTATAACTTGAAGTCTTTAAATCATGACTTGAGGATTTCAGTAACTCAGGCAGAGGTTATAGGTCTATTACAGGAGTGGGTGGGTGAGGTTTTGGGTCCTGCAATGAGAAGGAGGTCCAACTAGATGATCATGATGGTCCTTTCTGATCTTAAAGTCCATGAGCTCCAAGTCTGCACCCATGGATGGGTAGGTTGGCTATGTTCTACGCTGCATCGCTATGGATTGAGTCCTGGGTTGGTTTCTATGGACAAAGTCCTGGAGAGCCCCTCAAGAGCAGCCCTAGCCATAGAAAGGCAACATAGAGTGTCTCCTTGGCTCTATAAATCAGGAGGCTTAAATGCCTAGGATTACGCACACATGGCGCAGCCTCTAGTCCCTAGAAAGCCAGAGAAGTCCATGCTTGGAAGGTTCTTTTCTCTCTGTGGAATAGCCCCCCCAACTTTCCTTAAATTACCCTGGTAGTCAATGGGCTGTTATGCTGCATCCTGGTACAAGATATCAACCATCCATTCTTGGTAACCCCCTGCAATAGATTGGTTAGAAACAGGATTTTTAGCTCCAGTGGCCCGTTGGTCCTCTCCAAATCTACATGCCTCTTACTTCATGTAGGTGATCCCCTAAGATCCTTGGTTAAGGAAGGCTTTCCAGGTTTTCCCCTGGGGCAGGAAAGAAGGCTACACACACCACAATGGAAGAATGATTAGGAAACTCCCTTAAAACAAACAAACAAAACCATGTGACGTTTCCTCACCTCTTTTTGCTAAAGAAAAATGAAGTATGTCATCTAAGTGTCACTGTCTAAGCACAGCACCACTAAGGTTTGGCCTGGCCACCTCCCACCCCCATCATGATGGACAAACAATAGAGCCAAATTTGAGCAAATGGTGTTATGACTTGGCACATTGAGTCACAGTGCCACTCAGATTTGGCACTGTGACCCCATGCACCAGGTCAGAATGGCTGGATCAGGGAGCCACGCCCATGTTTTGAGGGACAGGAGCTGCAACTGTGGAGTACCGGGGTGGACTTGCTCTCCACCCCCTCAACCTCCTCCCCAAGGTCCCCCCTCAATGTTTTTGCACCCTTGATTTTTTGAAAGAGTGTTGGGGCCTCCATTTCAGTTTTAGCCCTGCCCCCCCCGGCTCTACTGAAAACCTTTAGCTTCATGTGGAAACAAAGTGGCAGCCAGTGTAGATCACAGAGCATAGCTGTTGTCCTTCATCTGGAAAAAGCTGCATTCTACACTAGCTTCTACTTTGGAGTGATTCTAAAGTGCACCCCATATAGAGTGTATTTCTGCTTATCTCAAGGTAACCTAAATAAAGGAAAAATAGCAATCTTTGCTGAACAGTTAACAAAAATCGCAATACTCATTCGCAGTCTCAGAAGGGAGACCAACCTACACCCTGCTTTACACTTGCTCCTATCAGGTCCAGGCAATCTGGTGGGGCTGTGTGCAAAGCTTGC
The DNA here is from genome assembly GCF_009764565.3 of Dermochelys coriacea. NCBI lineage: Eukaryota > Metazoa > Chordata > Testudines > Dermochelyidae > Dermochelys > Dermochelys coriacea. Next base: position 162,224,207 of record NC_050068.2, read on the forward strand.
AGTGCCAGTCTCCATGCTAGACTTGCTCTATACATAGTAAAAAAGATAAAACCAGACCTGTTTATTTGAAATCCTCAACCAAAATTGACCCCGAGTTTGGATTCAAATGGCATCAGGAACTGAATAAGCCTTACTATAAATTTGGCCTCATCTAGAGGGCTCAAGTACCTAGGGCTGTCAATCGGGTACTTTTTGCGAGCACTGCATTTTTAGAAATGATCCTTATCTAAGATAAGATGTCACTGTGGGATGAACATTGTATGTGCCCTTATCAGTGCCAGTTCACAAATAACCACGTCCAGGAGACACTTGAACTCTACCCTGGAAAATGAGATTCCCTTGATTAATCCCAGGGCTTGGGTATTTCCCATGGTAGCCACCAGGTTAATTAGCACAAGCACAAGCAGAAATTTCTTGCATTGCCATTACTTTCTTCTTTAGGACCAGAAAATAAGAGAACAGGACTATTTTTCTCCTCCCTTTTCCTCTCTCCTTTATCTTCTGTTTCTTCTTTAAGCTTTGTACATTCTAGGAATTCTCCAAGGGAAACACTAGTGTGTGTGATATTTGAAGACAGCAGTTTACCTTGCATAGATAAAAAGAAAAGGAGTACTTGTGGCACCTTAGAGACTAACAAATTTATTAGAGCATAAGCTTTCGTGAGCTATAGCTCACTTCATCGGATGCACGAAAGCTTATGCTCTAATAAATTTGTTAGTCTCTAAGGTGCCACAAGTACTCCTTTTCTTTTTGCGAATACAGACTAACACGGCTGCTACTCTGAAACTTGCATAGATAGTAAGTATTGGACCGTGCAGAGTAGTGGTGTTCGTATTGGAGTGACTCTGCCAATTCCTTTAACCCTCCGCGCATGTCCAGCGTGAACTAGAAATACTTCCAGTACCAGAGACAGTGTCCGTGTTATAAACTGGTATTTATGAAGTTCATAAAATTGCTGTGCTTACCCTCTTCACAAACCTGACTATTAGACATCCTGAGATCCGGTGATGGAATTTATAGTGAGATTCCAAAAGCATGAGGGATCCTGGGGGCAGAATAGAAATTAAACTGACCTGAGGAGAGTGGAGGAAGGGAAAAGAAAAGCATGAGGGAAATGGAGAACGAGAATCACCATGTCTGGCTAAAAGGATCAGCTGGAGAACTGATTGACCTTATAGGGCAGCTAAAGGAGCAAGGATAGTTCACAGATTAATGAAGCTAAGGTATGAGAGAAGGTGTTCACCTGATTAAATTAGATGAAACAATATAGATTTTTCTCTAGAACCTATTACCAGAATATCTAACAGATAAAAAGGAGGGCTGAAGATCTCCAACAGCTCAAATATAATTTGAGATAAGAAGTTGAACCTTAGGGGCTTAATAAAACTGAATTTACAATCTCTGTGGTTTGCCCTAATTCTAGTGAAAATGCATAGTTCTAGTGCAGTGGTCAGGACTCCCATAAAAGGGCTAAACTCCAGGAAGCAATAGCCTTAGGGTATGAATATAAAATGTTCAGTCACTGAGGGCTTTTCCAATGATGTCATGTTTATAACTTGATAGCTTTCTATGGAGCTTTGGTTGGTGGGGAACCAGAGAGAGAATTCAAATGAGCTTCTGCATGCTCGAAGTGGCAGTTAAGCAGTTGAATTAGTTTCTCAGATTCAGTTGCTAGAAAAAAGGACTTGCCTCTAGACTCCTATTATTACAAACGCAACATACAGATCAGATACTGAATGTATTAAACAGGATTCTCTCCCCATATCTGCTTCTGTTTTGGTAAACAGCATTTGCACGCTTTTACCCTTTATGTTCCTTTTCATAACCAAGTCCCTCTCTTTTCGTGTATAAAATGGAAAGAAAAAATGAGCAGAGTGTATCTATGCCAAAATGAGCAAAAACAAACATACCAACCAACCACCAAAAACTCTATAACTTGATTTTAGCAGTAAGGCAAGTTAAGGATGGTGTTTCAGCCCTTAACTCTGAATTTCCTGGGTTTTGTCAGGTTAAATCAGACACTTCAGGTCACTTTACCTTATGCATTTCTGTGCACATGTGTGATTTATGTCCTATTTTTTATTACATGAACCTTTGTCTCAGTGCTATTTGATTTAGTCTACTAATGGCTCTCAACTGATTTCATTTTAGTATCTGTAAATTTTCCCACCTGAAGCTAGACAAACAGTGTATGGATCAATTAAATTGAGTAATTTAATAAAAAAGCAAGTTCCTGAGAAAACAAGATTTTAATTGTTGATCCAGAACAGCTCTGCACGTAAACAATGGATCTTTGGTGTTTACGGTATATTATTATCTGTCTAAATAGAAAGATTACTGTTTCCTCTAGTGTGGCAACTGGCTGGAGGCTCTCACTAGTAGTCATTATTAGTAGCAATGACATTAATTGAACTTCACTGCTTCCAGGTGTGTGGCACACTCCAGGGTCACACAGTGCACCAGGATTTCATGTGTATTCAATTACTGTTGCCTTATAAAGGAATGCAACATATCATACATTAAAATGTCAATTACCACTTTTTATGGAATAGCTGGTAAACTGAACCAATCGGCTTTCCTAGTTTGGGTTTTGTCTTGCTATAAAAATTAGGAGGGCAGGGAGAGAGGGAGAAATCAAATACACATCTCCAATCATTTGTTCAGTATTCACTCATTTGGTACCTCCTATGCCACCCATACCACCAACGATCAAAATTACAAAAAACATAATAGTATGGTCTATTGCTAGGTCCATCATGTTGTTGGAAATGGAAAAGGCTAATTCACATCTATATATAAAGGAATTATTTGCTTGCACTTTTTATGGACACAGTCTTTTATAGAGAATAGGTTAACTTTCTGCCTCTGGGCTTTGGATGTAAGGTCAGAGGTACAAAGTTCAGGTGTTTCTAGGGACTCTGCTGTCCGCACTCTTGACATTCTGCACTCTGTTCAGCTCAGTGACAATGTCCTCATTAGTAAGTAGACTCTGAAGTTTCAGCCATTTCTACGGGTAAACCTTCCCCGCTATACATGCCAGAAAATGGCCTCCTAAGAAAAATACTTCATCATCAAGTGACATTTCTTTCATTTGCCCACCCAACTTATCTTCCTTCTACCTCTTCAGCATCCCCACCAGTGGGATACCATTCAAAATTAGAAGAAACAAAACCTACTCTTCTATTAGTTTCCAAATATGGAATCTTTTGAGCAACTTTTAACTAATGGGATGCAAGAAAATATATTCTTGCAGTGTTAAACCAGGGAATATTATAGTAATGTTCTAGCCTTTGTTGGGTTGCATGATTGCAATAGGCATGGAATCTTTCTGGTATAACATTTCTAAAACATACTTTGAAAACATTTGCCGGATGTGGAGCTGAATGTAAGGAATGTGTCCTTACCAGGTCAGGCAATCTGGGTTCTGCAATAGTCATCTTTAAATTAATCAATGACATTTGTTGTTGCATAAATCATAGTTAAGCCCAGTGATGAGCTGCCAAAATCTTAACAGCGGGTTCCCTCCTCACCCCATGAGGGGGTCGTTGCCCACCGCTGCCCCCCAGGACCCCTGCCCCCCCCGGACTCCTGCCCCATCCAATCCCCCCCCCGTGTTCTTTGACGCCCCCCCCAGCTCCATCCACCCCCCCTCCCCTGTCCCCTGACTGCCCCCAGAATCAGGCAGGAGGGTCTCATGGGCCACCGTAGTGGGTGCCCACCCCACTCCTAAGAGCCAGAGGCACCTGCCAGGGGGCGAGGTGGGGAATCCCGGAGGTGCTTACCTGGGGCAGCTCCCAGGAAGCATCCAGCAGGTCCCTCTGGCTCTTAGGGGCAGGGGAGCGTAACTGGGGGGGGAGCAGGGGGAGCAGCCGCTCCCCCACTGATCACATCAAAAGTGGGGCTTTAGGCGCCAACTCCCTGGGTACTCCAGGGCTGGAACAACCATGGGGAAAATTTGGTGGGTGCAGAGCACCCACTGGCAGCTCCCCGCCCCCAACTCACCTCCGCTCCACTCCGCCTCCTCTCCCTCCTCTGAACGCACCGCCCGCTCTGCTTCTCCGCCCCCCGCCCCCGGCTTCCCGCAAATCAGCTGTTTGGCAGGAAGCCGGGGAGGACTGAGAAGCAGGCGGCGCTTCCCACTCAGGCCGAGGGTGGCAGAGGTGAGCAGTGGTTCCCCTGTGCACCCCCAGGTTACCTGCTGCAGCGTGGGCAGCCCTCCTCACGCCCCCCCATTCCAGCTCACCTCCGCCTCCCTGGGCCTGAGCAGGAAGCCGCCGCCTGCTTCTCAGCCTGCCCCAGCTTCCCACGCAAACAGCTGATTCGCGGGAAGCTGGGGTGGTGGGGGCATGGAGAAGCAGAGCGGGGCAGCGCATTCGGGGAGGAGGCAGAGCAGTGAGCTGGGGCTGGTGGGTGCTCTGCACCCACCAAATTTTCCCCTTGGGTGCTCCAAGGCTGGAGCACCCATGGAGTCGGCACCAAAGGTGCCACTTTTGGCCGGTTAAATTTAGAAGCCCTTTTAGAACCGGTTGTCCCTCATGGAACAACCGGTTCTAAAAGGGCTTCTAAATTTAACAACCGGTTCTAGCGAACTGGTGGGAACCGGCTCCAGGTCACCACTGGTTAAGCCTGTATAAACCATATGTTCGCAAGGTTTATACATGTGCCCCCTTATAAGCATTAAGGTAATTAACTCTTATAATACAGGGTTAGGGATTCTTTTTTTTTTAAATACTTTCATATCTGAAATTTTTGTTCATTACTCACAACACAGGGAGTCTAAATTAGGCCCTGTTCCTAAAAGGGGAACTAGATAGGCAGACTCCTATGCCTGCAAGGAGACCTGTTGAAGTCTTACTCCACATGGGTCCAAGGGCCTGTCCACAGAGAGCCAATTCCTGGATCAGTGCCCTAGACTGTAAACTGTTCAGGGTAGCAGAACCATGTCATGCGATGTATGTGGAAACACTGTACTTACCTAAAGAACTATACGCTCTGGAAAGACTCCATCTGTGTTCCTGACCAGGGCTTTGGAACAAAGTAGCCCTTTAAGAATCCGTCCAAGGCTTTAAATGAAAGCCAGTGCAAAGTGAAATAGGATACAGTTTAGTGTGGTCCTGAAGCCAGGCAGACTATATTCAATAAAAGTTATAGTTCTATTCAATTAAAATGTTAAATGAATGGAGGATTTTAGTTAAATCACCAAGTCTTTAATGAGGTAAATGCCTTAATAATGGCTTTAACTGTATTAATTAAAATATCCCTTTAACTTTGGATCAAATAATATGTATAGTAGACCCAGATCTGACTATATGAATTGAGTGAATTTAAGTGCCTCAATTTTCCCCATCTGTAAACTGGACATACACAGGGAGAAAATAGCATACTAGAGCTTTCTTTGTCTGCAAGATCCTTGTTTCTCAACCTTTTTGATGCCAGAGACTGGGCTTGCTGCCTTTCTAAACTGTGTCAAGGAAATCTCAGGGTCCAGCTTCAGTCCATGGATCAGTCATTGAGAAACACTGTGCTAGACTAAAGGCATGACAAGACCCAATGGATGGACACTGAATTCAGCAAAATTTAATCAGAAAATAAGACAACTTTTTAATAGTGAGGGTAATCAATCATTGGAACAGATTACTACAGGATATGGTAAATTCTCCATAACTAGGAGCCTTTAAATCAAGATTGGATTTCTTTTCAAAATATATGCTCTGTAGTTCAAACACTAGCAACATGCAGAAATCCCTGAATGAAGTTCTATGGTCTGTATTATGTAGGAAATCAGACTAGATCAGCAGTTCTCAAACTGTGGGACGGGACCCCATTTTAATGGGGTCGCCGGGCTGGCTTAGACTTGCTGCTGCCTGGGGCCAAAGCCGAAGTCCTAGCCCCACCTCTCGGGGCTGAAGCCCGAAGGCTTCAGACCTGTGCGGTGGGGCTCAAGTTACAGCCCCCTGCGTGGGGCTGAAGACTTTGGGCTTTGGCCCCACCTCCACCCCTCGCAGGGGTTCAAGGCTTCAGTCTCCCCTCCTGGTATTGTGTAGTAATTTTTGTTAGGGGTCACGGTGCAATGAAGTTTGAAAATCCCTGGATTAGATGATCATAATGGTTCCTTCTGATTTTAAATCTGTGAAACTGCCCACAAGCACACCGGAAGTCTCTGGCAAACCAGGAATAGTGCTCAAGTTCCCCGATCCCCTGTGCCTTAACCACATACAGTATAGTCAGTATTGTACAGAGAGGAAACATTATCTGTATTTTTAATTTTAATTCTTATTGATAATATAAAATATACTGGATCTTTCAAGGCTGTTATTTGAATGTCTATTAATATTTAAAAAAGTATATAAATGGATCCTGTCAATTCCAAGCTAAAATAAAATGTTTAGGATGTGCTGTGACAATTCTATAAGTTCCCTGGTATGAAAAGCAGACTCATTTTCATAGATTCTTCTTGGAAATGCAATTGCTGCAGGCATTACTTAAATATTTTTGTAGTGAACATTTTCTCTTTAAAATTACAAAAACACCCACACCCATATAAAATAAGGTATGGAGATAATTATGCTGAACATCATTAGGCAGAATCAGAATAATGGCCAAGTCTGATCACTGTGTTTCTCAAACACAACAAAAAACAGCTATTCATTCTAGTTCCAACACAGCATTTTAAAATGAAAGCGTAAAATGTGGACTGTGACCATGTGATACAGGTGATGTGCTATATATAAACATTAAATACAATTTATTTTTATTTTTAAATTTAGTACAGAAAGGCCTATTGTTAATAGACATTCAAAGTAACAGCCTTTTATACCATCGATAAGAATTCAACTTAAAAATACAGAAAATTTGAATCATCCTAGTGACAGGATAATGGGTCTAAAGAAGCCTGAGACCTTACACAGTGGTGATTCCTGTTATACACAATTACACATCATTAGCATTAGCAAATTGAAGTGTTTTAACATCTTCTAGTTCTTGGTGCCAGAAGGTAGAGAGATTTATGCAAAAAGGCTGCTCTATCTCATTTTATCCAATTTTGTAAACTACTTTTTCTGCTGAGACTTCAGTGATTTAGTTCTGGCAGTGGTTTTTGTGAAGCAGATGCCTGCACATTAAGAACTGGGCTGAGGCAATTCACCAGACCCCTGAATAGATATAAAGGCTGTAATGACTTTCAGAAGCTAGTGACCTAGAGCCCCAATGCAGGAAGGTGCTGAACAACATGCACTGACTTCTGCAACTGTTCACATGAATAAAGTTAGGGAAGTGCTTCAGTACCTTCCTGAATCAGGGCTCAGACTAGATTTGAAATGGTTGCTTGGAAGCAAGGACTTCATGTCACGTTAACATTAACAATTGCCTGGCTATTGTTTTCTCCCCACAATTCTGTAGCAGTGGCACATTGACATTAAAAAAAAAAAAATTTCATTCCAAAAGGACATTTCCTCCCTCATCTTCTAAGGTTTTAAAGTAGGTCAAAATTGGGCATATGATATTTTCTCTCTGTTTAGCAATAGTACCTAATCAATTATAATGCTATCTTATATTTGGGTGGTATTTTTATCCTGAGGAATCCCAAATCACTTTGGCCTTGATCCTGCAAACCCATAAGTAACTAACTTTACAATGTAGCCCAACGGGATTACTTATAAGTGTAAATTTACTCACATGCTTAAAGTGTTTGGTGGATAAAAGGCCTTACTACATAAGCATCATGTTGGGTTAAATAAATTGAGATGATAAATTATGTACAAATGAGTAATCATGCAATTTGAGAAGAATTCAGGTAGGTGTCAGAAACACAAACTGTTTGACATACACCACATAGTGTTCCTTGTCTGTACCCTCACAGCTGTTGCCAAAGACCTTTTGCAGGAATGCAAATAGTTCCACTCAGGATTTATTGGCAATTTTCACAAGAAAAGCATTAGTAAAAATCAGCACTCATGTCAGTGTTGAAAAATATCACACATTACATCATCAGTTTGCATTTTTCACATTGTAATCTCAGGTACTATAACAGATAGAAACTTATTAGGTATGTGATGATATCTGGATGTTTTACTAGATTCATAGTCCTATTATGTATATTAATCTGACAAAAATGATTTTGTAACAACAAATATAACAAGGATACATTTAAATCAAATAAATGAACAATAACACTATTTAATATATGGAATGGGTGTATCTGATTATAAGAGAGTTTCTCTCAGTATGTTAAGAAATTTTGCCAAGT